>NC_041394.2:318070595-318370595 GCF_900747795.2 Erpetoichthys calabaricus | reverse complement strand
ATCCAACCCCGAGGCTGGAAGGCTTTCCGCAACAAACAGGCTGTCTGAATCAGTGCGCCACGCGTCTTACGTCCCTCCACTGTGGTCCGGTTCTGTAACAGTCACCGACTCCGTCTGATCTCCTATTGGAAAAAGCGGGTTCAGAAACTGGATGGATGGATGGATGGATGGATGAGGACACACACTGTTCATCGCTACATTCTTAGTCTGAACTTCATTCATTCATTATTCAGGTAAAGTTGTATTTCTTGCGGTTCACAACACTTTTTAATATTTCCGTCTTGCCTCTCCAGCTAATACGCTACTTACTAAGATGAGAAGTGGGGTTATTCTCTGTTTAATCAGCTTTAAAAGATTTAAAATATTGAAACCCGTTCATCTATCAGACTCCACCAGGACAACTGCCATAACTTAAACATGCGGAAAAGAACACTGATGCAACCTACGTGAGCGGCATACAGTCTGTTCGTCGAGAGCACACCAACCACCAGACAAGCAGCTCCAATCCCCTCAGACCAGAAGTGCGCCTTCAGCTGCCGGACCTGCAGACACACACAGTGCCACTCACCGGAACCTTTGCCCTTTCAACTTCCACCCTCAAACCACCACCGATGTCACACAAAGGCTGGAAGCGCGCGCGACCATCTCCGCGTCGGTCTCTAGCGCGCCATCTGCCGGTTATGTCGTTTGACTCCTAAAGATAGTCGAGCTGCTCAGCTTACTTATACAGGAGCGATTGAAGTATCTATCCCCGCATGTTTATTAACACCGGCGTTTTGAATTTTATTGTCACTGTATTGTTCTCGACATGCGTCCAGTGATTTTTGAGGCGACAAGCTGTGCTGTATTTAGTCAGGGGGAACTGAAATGAGCACAATGCGTGAGTAGAAGCTGGAAACAGTTATGCCGATGGAAATCCGGTTGCCAAAATATCATTTGGTGTAGCGTGGCTCGTATTTTCTTTTTTCGCTAAGCGTGAAGATATGGAGAGTACCTGTCCATCTGGGTTCATCAGACTGGGTGTATCTGCACCTCCAATTGTGACACCGAGGCTCTTATTTTGGAGGAAGCTGGTGAAGTGCTGGACTTCAGGAGGGTGGCCACGAGTGACAGCAGTGCTGGCATTGAGATAGGGGCAGACGTTTAGCCTGCTAAGCAGTGTCCCTTATTCGTGGTTCACACCTACACCCAGAAAGCACAACAATTAAAAAAGGCAATCAATTGCCAACACACAATCCAGCGGCAATCTGAGTTATTCAGCTGTGCTTGGAATTTTATATTATACATGGAAGTATCAAGTGGATATTTTACTTCCAGCACCAAGTGTTTTTGCAAAGAGCACACATCCAAAGAATCCAGTTAAAGCCATGCTTTAATAGAGTATCTTGCTATTTAGATGTGTGATTGTGTAATATATTTCAATAAGTGGACGGCTGAAAGTAAACGTTCATTCTGTTGTGATTGGTATGATGTTTGATATTGCATTAATGTAAAAATGCACTGCAAAAAATCATGTGTGACTAAAACCCATTGAATGTTTTATGTATTCTTTTCTTAGGTATTTTGAGGGTTATATACTGGGTCTCTGTCTAACTGAAATACCATATAGTTTTGTAATGTTCCACTAATATTGGGCACAATGTGTGAATTATTTTTGGACACATAAAACTGAAAGGGCTGAGTTTGCTCTGAACATCATGGTCCCCCCCACCCCTGCCCATGGTGTTTCGCCAGCCTTGTGCAGTGGACCCACACACCCACACAGGAGCAGCCCCAGCCCACTCTGCCCCACAGGGGGCATATTTACTAGGTGAGGTCAGAGGCTAGTATGGTGGTCATTCCAGTGGTCTGTGGTGGTAAAAGAGGAACTGAGATTTCAGACCACTTGGTCCATGCCCTTGCTGTCTGTAGGCAAGTTTCCATAAGAACTGTTGATTGTGGAGACTGGGAGTAGAAAGTCTAGGTCAGAGGCATCAAACTCCAGGCGTGGAGTGCCACAGTGGCTGCAGGTTTTCATTCCACCTCTTTTCCTAATCAGTGACTAGTTTTCACTGCTAATTAACTTCTTTTCCCTTCATTTCAAGTTTTCAGTTCTCTGCATTGATTCCTTTTTTCATTAAATGACCGGCAAACAGAAATGAGACATGAAACAAGCCAACAGATGACCAGCTAAATTGGGGCTTCAAACTCCAACTAATTTCACTCCAACCAGTTTCTTAATGAGAAGCCAACTCTTGCTGTTAATTAAACTCATTTAATGCTATGGCTTGTTGCTACTCTCATTCTGACACAGCAGACATTTCCATAACTGTTGATTTTGTTTTTTCTAAGAACACCTTCAAAATGTTTTGGAGACCTGAGAGATCAACCTTACTGAAACCTTCACCTTTCTTTATTTTCAGAGATTGTGTGATGGGCACAGGTGAGCTGGTCATGTTTTTTGTCTCACTATTGTTTGGCTGCTAATTAATAAAAAAGAGACTACTAAGGGGCCTGAGACAAGTTAATTCAAATTAAAGCAAAAGAAGTTAATTAGCAGCAAAAATTGGTCACTAATGAAGAAGATGGTTAAAATGAAAACTGCAGCCCTCTAGGACCAGAGTTTGCCACCCCTGGTCTAGGTGGTGCTGGCATCAGCTGCCAGAGTATCCCAACACAAGGGAAGGAAGACAGACAGACCTATGATATATTAAACATCCAACATCTCATCAAGGGTCTGAGAATGCTGTAGAAGGAGTAAAGGAATCGTTAGGTGGTGTGACTTCCTGACGTGAAGAACCTCAGCAGGACAAGTGCTGCAAAAACTGGAAGCAATTTTTAAAACTAAGAGTAAGATTCTCAGTAAATTGTGCCCAACTATTTGATGAAGCAAGTAAAACACAGACTGGCAGGTTATGCCACCTCAGAGTTTGTATGGTCTCTTGCTGATGACATCCCAAAGATGTGCAAGTTAAGAGGGGGCTGGCAAGTCCAAATTGGCCAGTTATGAATAATTATGCCCTGATTCACTGGGGTCAGATACTGCATTCCTTCACATCCTTTGCGGCAGTAGGAAAGTTTACAAAATTAATAAATAGTTTTGTACCAAATAGGTACACACCATGGTTTGCTTTACTTGCCTGGGTGACATGGTGGCTTAGGACCGGAGAAAAATCGCAAGAAAGAGGTCAGAGAATTCTGGAGGCCTCAGAGTCTGACATGTGTTATGAGGGACACGTCAAAATTACAGAGAAGCCAGTCTAGTCAAGGAAGTATAGAGAGGCTGAAGAGAGAAGTGGCCTTCTGGTCTTGGGCACTGGTGATATTTAACATGAGGAACATCAGTTACTAGCCTGCATTTGAGAAGACAGAACTCTGCCTGTAAGAGTGCTTGAGGCATTGATTTACAAACCAACACGGGGCCCATTTAGTGCTGTACCAAAACGACAGGAACAAACTCCACACAAACAGGTCCAATCACAGCATTTGAAGCTAGTAATCCAGAGAACTGAGACAGCATATGGCCAATTTCAGTGTTCTTTCATGTGAAACCACATAAAGAACAGTAACTGATGTTTTTAATTAGTTGAAGGACAGACAGAAAATAACATAAGTCTAACCAACAAAAAGACCATTCAGTGCATCAAATGTATTTGTGGAGTAGCAGCTATAGTGCCGCCATAACATCTGGGACAAAGCCACATTTTTTCCTTGATTTACACCTCTGCTCCACAGTTTAAAATTACAAATAAAACAATTTGGATGTGAATAAGTGCACATTACAGACTTTCACTTGAATACACTGAAGTCACACTAAGTACACATGACAACACATTTTCCACATAGGCCCCCATTTCAGGGCACCACAATGTTGTTTGGGACAATTTGCATCATAGGTGTTTGTGATTCCTCAGTGTTTCAGTGCTTCTTAAGATACCGCACCTTGCTTCTACCCTTTGGAGTCTGTAGTTGCCATTGCTCAACATGAGGATAAGACCTGTTCCAATGAAAGTCAAAGAAGCCATTATGAGCTCAAAAAACAAGAATAGAATCATTAGACATCGGTAAAACCTTGGGATTACTTAAATCAACTGTCTGGAATATCATGAAGAAGAAAGAACACCATGGTGAGCTCAGTAATCACAAAGCGACTGGTAGGCCAAGGAAGACCTCCACTGCTGATGACAGAAGAATCCTCACTGTGGTAACGAAAAAGCCCCAAATGCCTGTCTGACAGATCAGAAACAGGCTTTGGGGGCAAATGTGGACCTGTCAGAGACGACTATGTGCAGAAGACTTCATGAACAGAAATACAGAGGCCACACTACAAGATGAAAACCACTAGTTAGCTACAAAAACAGGATGGCCAGATTCCAGTTTGAGAAAAAGGACTCAAATATCCTACAGAATTCTGGAAAAAGGTCTTGTGGATAGATAAGACAAAGCTGAACCTGTACCAGAGTGATGGCAAGAACAAAATGTGGAGACAAAAAGGAACTGCTCAAGATCCTAAGCAGACCACCTTATCTGCTAAACATGGTGGTGGAGCTGTTATGGTTTGGGCATGATGGCTGCCACACTTCTCTTCACTGATGATGGAACTGCTGAGAGCAGTCGCACAAAGAATTCTAAGGTGTATAACATATTATCTGCTCAAGTTCCAGTAAATGCCTCCAAACTCACTGGATGGTGTGTCATTCAATAACAAGATAATGATTCCAAAAATACTAAGACAAAGCAGGAGAGCATCAGCAGAGAAGATCCTCAGTACCTGGTGATGTCTATGAATCACAGTCTTCAAGCAGTACCTGCCATTGCTATGTCCAAAACATTATGGTGCCTGAAATATGGGTGTGGGTCCATATAATAAAAGTGTTGTCATTTCTATGTGGCAAGACCGAAATGTATGCAAATACTCTTAAAGTCTGCAACGTGCACTCTAATCACATTTGAATTGTTTGATTCATAATTTTCAACTATGAAACAGAGGAAGAAAATCATTCTTTGTTCCAAACATTATGGAAGACACCGTAAGATGTCCCAATAGTTCATCCATATACCTATAACAGTTGTCAAGACTACAGCTGCATGACTGGATAGAAGGTACCAAGATAATAACAATATTAATCTGAAGTGTGTCTTTAAGGCATAATAATTTAGATACAGAACAAGAAAGCAGCCCTGTCAATTTTAAATACAACAAAACAGTATTGGTGGTATCTTTTCGAGAAACACCAAGTACACAAAGAAAAAGACGGGCAAAATTATTGGTGAAACAATTCATTTGTACAAATTAGCTACCAGTCAGGAGTTTAAAACCAAAACCAGAGAAACCCCAGCAGCCCCTGCAACTGCAGCTGCCCGTCCCTTTTGTCTGCCCAAACAGTAGACATCCTTAAATAACCTGATCTGAATAAAGCGATTGGTATTTGCATATTATGTTTAGAACCCAAAGAATGAGCTCATGTGGTAACACAGATCATTCAACCAGTTTGAACATTTCTGGAGAATTTGAAGGTGGCTCAAAAAAACAAAAAAAATGTAAGGATAATACTTGAAAAATACATATTAATGAAAAATCAAATTAGGTGTACATTTTTATTTGTTTTGTCCCATGGGGATTGGCAGCATAAATAAAAGTGTAATTTTGTTGCATAGCAATTAACTTGAAAATGAGCAGTTTACAAATTATGCCAACAGTTAAAACAAACAATTTTACAAGGAGGCAAAATACAAAACGCCAAGAATAAGAAGTTAAATATGGAAACAAAAACACCTCCTAGGGTACATGGGTTAAAAATAGTTACAGTTTTGCTGCGTGCCGATACAGTCTAGGTCATGATTACTCGAAGTGCACTTTCTGAAATTCTCTTCCCATCATTCTAATGCATTATCAGCTTTAGCAAATGGCCGCATGACGTTTATGAAGGGTTTGAATGTGTCAAAAACACTGTTTAATGTTTGATTTGCAAAGTGTAGTTTTTAGTTATTTGAGTCTAAACCCAGTTGCAAGCCTGCTTTGATGATAAATACTGATCTAACATACAGTTTTATAATTTTCTGGTGGCACTCACTCAGTCCACTGAAAATACGTCAACGTTAAAAAAAAAAATAGCGGCACTCCTGAGAAATGACTACAGTGACAAGTTTACAAAACGTGTACAAATTGCATCATTCATTGGCTATTCTCTTTCCAGGTTATTTCCATTCTTTTCACCATCTCCTTCTTCTTCTGCAAAGGATTTATTCTGTCCATCGGAAGTAGGAGTTTCCATTATTTCTTGAGAAAAGTCCTCAGAGCTTCGGCTAACGGTTGGTGAAATTATATCTGGGCTTGTGTCACAGGATTCTGTGCTTTGTTCTGATGTGCCAGTGGTAGTTGCTGTGCTTGGTGGAATGGGGTCAAAATAATCATCATCATCTTCAAGAATAGGAGATTCATGAATACCTTATAAAACAAATTGAAATGCAAGAAATACTGTCAGTGCTTTACCATGCATACACATTTTTAGAAATTTTTTTTTTGTAACTTTCAGTGAGAGTTGGGAGTACTTTGGCCTTATTCATAGTTGCTTCTGACTTTGTGTTGGTGTTGCTGGGAAAGACTTAGGCCTCCTGCTATCCTTACATTAAACTGATATTTATAAATATAAGGAAATGAGCACATGGTCTACAGAAATTACCAGGAATACTCAACAATCCATTAATCCATTTCCTTAAACCGCTTATCCAGCACATACGTCTCCTGAAAGTTTTGGCCGAGGCCTTGCCTTAGAAGCATCACAGAAGACAGCAACACTCTTATTCAACCTCCAGTGAACACAACTGCATGCCTTTGGAACGTAAATGAAACCTGGAGAACTTGGTCATGAAACAAGTACTTACTGTTAAATGTATCTGGGTATTGTTTTGCAATCTTGCCCTTTAGTGTTCTGTATAGACAAAAAAAGAAATGTAACTATCAAACTGGGTAAACAAGGAACACATGGACAAAATATGCGACTCTTTTGTCATTCAATGCAGCCAATGCAGCATTCAGATCAATTAAGGTTTAGGAGAAGTTTTGGAGAAAATGTGTTTATAACATCCTGGACAAAGCATCTTAGACTCAAAAGGTTTTTCTAAGGGGGTTAAATATGCAAATATTACTCAGAGATGCAGCTGTCTTAATGTTATCCTTGATAGAGTGCCAGAGTAATACCAATAAAACAAAGTAACTTTATACATGGACATTTGCTTATCTGGTTGAAGTATGCAGACACTTCTTCAGGAAGCAGCCTCTGACATTAAGTCTCAGCACCATGAATATCTCATTATTAAGGGTTACATCATCCTACTTTACCTTTCAAGAATACAGTATGTGCTTGCCCGTTATTTGCATGCTAACAGCAATATGCTAAATTTGTTCTTGTACATTCACATCTAGAAAATCTTTGTCTGAACAAACAACTGTTAGCGTATCTGTGATTATAGTGCAGGACTAAAATCTTGTATGGCATACTCCTTAGATGTCTTTGTTAATCAAGTTTCTTATATAATTGCTAGAGTCCAGAGAACCTTTGTGTGTATGATTGACAAAGTGAACCAGTGATTAAGAGGAATCTAGGATCAAGACTTTTTTCCTTTAATAGTAGCCGAAGAGGATCAGCATACACTTTGTTAGAATCTGTGTGCTTGTTGTTTTACAGCACAATAGGATTGTCTAATTTGTTGGTAATTCATATAAAATCACATTTCAGAAAAAAGCATCCCTGGCCTTAAATGGTTTTAATATATATTTTCCAATGCACAAGACTATAGTTTGCATTGTGCTTCTTCAATCCAAGGTCACTGTGAAAATATGCCCAGCTGAACAATCTGTATATTTACCAATATTTATCTTGTACCTGATCTTATTGTCTTGTGCTACTTTAAATTTTATTCCTGGGGACTTTGTAAAGCCCTTGTTATGGTGCTCTCTATATCCTGTAAGAAGATACTTTGGTTTGAAGTGGCTTAAAACTCAAGGACTGAGCTCATCTATTTGTCCATCGACATCCTAACCCTGTTACCCATTTCAGTGCAGATGAGAGTCAATGTCCATGTGGGTGGCACTGGTTACAATGTGAAAAGAAATGTGAGACAGGGCTCCAGTCCACTAGAGAGCACTCAATCACACAGGCGCACATGCACGCACGCACACGCACACACACACACACACACACACACACACACACACACACACAGGGAGGTGAATTTAGAATCTCCACTTTATACAATTCTGTCTTTTTAAAAGCCAGAATTGTGGCCCAACTTTATGTCAAACAGATGAGTAAAAACTACATTGTCAATGTAACTTTAGAACTAAATAATTTGCATATATCTAAGAAGTGTATTCCTCCAACCCATTTTCATTTTTTTGGTCATAGAAATATAATGTTACACTCTAACATTTAATGTGAATAGTTGGTCAGTACCAGCACAAATAAAACATTTTATACTGTAAAGGTTTCCAGATAATTCAATATTAGATATCCTGCTCATTAAATCTACAGGACAGTTTACCTCATTTTGACAATTCATGATAATGAATGTGCCTTTTGATCTTTCCCACCGATTATTTTTTGGAAGCTTCGCACATTTGTTCAGAGCACAACTCATCTACAGTGGTCAGTAATTTCAGGATCAAGAATGCCACGCACCTGATTCTTCGGAAGATGTTGTCAAGATCTTTCTTCATCTCAACCAAGGTGCGTGTGTGGTTCTGAAAGCGATCTGTCATTTGTTGAAGTCTGACACTTGAGAGATTGTTAAAATTTAAAAGCATCTCATTCGTCTTTTCAAATCGGTCTAACCTATACAAAAAAGGAACAATCAAGATAAAAAGGCTGCTTAAAGCTAGAATCTCATCCAGATCAAGGTTCTGTCTTGTGCCCACTGCTTCTAGGAATGGCTTAATCTGCAATAACCCCGAATCAAGTAAGTGCAAAGACAAACTGATGATTAAGAGAAACAGCATTAAATTGTAAAACAGTTATAATGTGTTGCACCACTGCAAAGTAAAAAAAAAAAAAAAAAAAACAATAGTAAAGGGCAAAGAAGCAACTGGTAATAATTACAATTAAAAGTAGGTTGTTTCTGTCAGATTTTCTTTTTTCAACCTAGGCCTGCTAAAACACTATAAGCTTAAAAGAGATTACTAACTTCTTTTTATAAATCGTAAGTCTATTTAGTAGTAGAATTGCACGGCATCCTTCCTAAGTCATGTCCTCAAAATGTGTTTATTCTTCATTGACTTTGGTATTGGCATGGCAGTGACACTGCTGTCTGCATTCCAAAGAGTTCAGTGTACAAGGCTATAATTGTAGACATTTCTGATAAATACTGTGTTGTACTACACTGTTACTGACCCAAAGTCTGCATTTTTGGATAGCAAGCTCTGAGCAAAGCTAGAAATTAAATTCCCTATTAAGGAATAATAGACAAAATACTCCATCCAAAAATGATATTTTTTATATATTTCTGACCTCATGTACTTTGTATTGGTGGCTGAGAAAAACAACATCTCATGTTTCCATGCAGAATGGACAAAAATAAGCTTATGAAATAATAGAAAGGCAACTGCAACCAGTGCTGTAAAACAGTGAATGATGTGTAAAACATTCATGGCATAAATTTTTTTTTTTTTTTTTAAATCTCAAGTTTACCTGTGTTGTATAATCCACATGTGATTAATCCAGTTGTATCGCCAAAACGTGCCAAACGTTGCTTTTTAGATAAATACTGTTAAATAATTACTTCTGGAACAATCTGTGCATTGCATAAACAGGAAATTAAAGTGAATTAATTGAAGACACGCCTTTCCCCCCCCTCGTTCATTGGTCAAGGGTCCCGTCTTCATTTCTAAAAGGCCAACCCCATGAGGCTTTATTTTCCTGTTTATGACAGGTGTAAATCATTCCATAAGCAACTGTTTAAGATTATTTTGGCTAAAAAGCATGCTTTTTTCACATTTTGAGCATACAACTAGATAACCGACATGCGACTATGTGAGGTTTTCTGTCCTTCCAATTGGACATTTTTCACATTGTTTGCTGTTGCACAGCATTGGTCACTACTAGTTTCTATTATCTAATACACATTTTTATCTCCATTCAGCAAGAGAACTTGAGAGTACATGTTTTCCTTGGCCACCACTACAAAATACAAGGGGTAGGTAACATTAAAAAAGCATCAATATTGGGTGGAGTATTCCTTTAAAATGCACATGGTATTCTGTATTCTGGATATACTCACACATTAGTATAACAGTTTTTTTATAAACCTCCATTACAGTCACTTCTGCAAAACGACCCAACGTGGGTAATAATGAAGGTACCACGCCTGTCCCAGGAAAAACATTTAGCCGACTATAGCTTCATACATTAACTGGAATTGTTGCTCTAGCAGACCTGCAATGTACATGTATTGAACCCCATTTGTACACCACTGAGTCCCAACATCTCCACCTGGATTATTCAAAAAAAATGTCAGTCAATTGGCTTCATAACCTTTTTCTGCAATAAGCAGACACCAAATAATGACAACAGCATTATAAATTCACCAATCCAATCTCCCATTTATCTTTGTATATTTCTTTAAGTAGAGCTTGAGGCCGTGAATTGCGCAGTTGCCTGCTATCCCACGCGTGTTGTAATTATATCATTATCATTATTATTATATTAACCACCACCTTCGGCCATTTCTCTTACCATTTTTATTAATAAGTTAATTGCAGTTTTGTGTCTTCTCCACTTAATGGTGCCTGAAAATGTATACTGTGAATTACCAACAACTCGAGTGAAGTTATATTGTAACTCTTTACCTTGTAATGTTTTGAACACTGCATTAGTTTATCATTGTAAAGGCCTCTCCTGATTTAACTTCCTAATAAAAGATGCTGTACGTACTAAACCTCAACTGGCAAAAGAGAGAGAAAACTGACATTTGGGGGCTTCGCGACTTTATGCTGACATTTATTTCGCTCTTTAACAAATGCAGAAGTTTGGCAGATCTCAAACCCACATGGTGAAGCGAAACTCAACGCTACACAGATGAACTTACATGTGTCTCTGAGCTTGGATGATCGCGTTAACGTCCTCAGAATTTACCATGCTCAGCATCCTCCCACAAAACATGCCAGACGCAGAGGGCTCCATAACGGCCTTCCCTTTCGACATAAATTGTACTCAACAGCCCACAGCACCAGAGTTTTCTCGAAGCAGCCTGTGTGAGGGAAATAACAGGGAGAGACGTCGGTCATTAAGGATTCCTGATGATTTATTCTGCATGCTAAACCTGTGTGTCTATCACACTGTCTCAAACGAAGAAGCACAAACCTCCTGCGTCTTCCCCTTTTCTTCCTCCACGCAGTCTTCCAGTGTACACACACAAAACAAGTTCCAAAATAATCGCCGCGGAGAGAACTTCCGCGTTGTGACGCATTTCCAAGGATTCAGCGTTCACGTGCCGCAAGAAAAGGCGGGGCTTGTCAGGACGCCACATCCGGGTAACTGCATAATCCACACGCCGACGAGTTGAGTCGTAATTGTAGCTTGCAATATCTATGATGTAGGTCTGGTAACGCCATCGGCAATTTCACTCTGTTGAAGCAGACTGTAACCATGTACCCCTCGCAGCAGCATGTGGAGTGGGGCACGGGTAAACCTGGTCGAGTTAAACGTTTCTCTCCGCCCATAATCCCCACATTCATTAATTTAAAGGTTTAACTCCGCCCATAATGCACAGGCGTCACGCCCCGTTCGGCACACTGGTAATGTAAGATTAGGGTTGGGGGAGTGTTTTTTAACTCCCAATAATGACAAATGACGGGTCAACCAAGTCGCATAAAACGTACGATTTTCATCATTTGCGTACAGATCACCAAGGTAATGGCAAACTAAACGTGGAAACTGCACGCAAGGTAATTATAAATAATAACAAAATATCTTAAACAGGTGCTTTAAAGCAAATGCACAATTAAAATACATAATTAATAATAATAATTCATTACATTTATATAGCGCTTTTCTCTGTACTCAAAGCGCTATCCACACAGGGAGGAACCGGGAAGCGAACCCACAATCAAATGCAAGAAAACATTAAAGAACATCATTATCTCTGCAACTATGTACATTATACATTATAGCGCTTAAACAAAACAATAATTGCTGAGTTTTTGCAACAAACATTTTAACAAAATTTAAGGACTGGCAGGACAATGAGAATTTTTTAATTTTCAGTTTCACCTTCCTGGACGTCTTTGCTGTGGATTCCTGTATGACATCTTATGAAATATGAGCATTAGCCTCATAGTTGAAACTCCCAGTTTGCTTAGGTAGTAGGTTTAATTGTTAGGACATTTCAGGAACCTCAGACTGAATGGGAGATCTTTTCGTTAAAACCTGCCTGACCACTACAGAACTTGGTGACGTCTAGATGTCCAGAAAGCACAGTTATTCACAGGGGCCGACTTAGGAGTAAAAAGGACCCTGGGCTTGAACCATTGTTCAGGACTCCCCATTGGTGTTTTGAGAGAACCACAGGAAAAACTAGTATGTAAGATGTCAAAGCTTAGGAGTCACCTAAACTTGAATAGGCCCTGAAAAATATCAGCAAATAGTGTGAAAGTCTGCAATAGATAGCCACAAAAACTACCAAAACCCAATGTGACATTATGAGTGACGGAGAGGAACAGAGTGTGCAAAGCCAACTATTAACATTATACACGATAGCAATCAGAGAACAGTGCACCACATGAAATATCAAAAACAAAGAGTCTGATGCATCAGCTGTTTTGAGAGAGAAAGAGAGGAATAAGGAGATATGGAAGAAAAATATTTAAAAGGATCAGTCATGAACCTAGTTATTTTTATAATATCAGATAGTTTTAGCCATTGACAAAACGTTTTCATCTTGTTATCTATATCCTGGATGGACCATAAGGCACTCTAAGTAAAGGTTTTGTTGATCAGTACAATTCAACGTCAGACTTTTGAATTATTATACAGTATATACAATACATGGAAAGAAAGCCAGCAACTCATCACGACTGACATCAGACCAGAGTGAGCACCCTGGAATTGTGTTTTAACGTGTGTCGCTGGAGGAGTTCTTGTGCACGACTGTTTAGCTTAGTCATGATTATAACTAACTGCCACCACTTATCATACCAGTGTATTTCTAGTGTTTCTTGCTGTGAGGCTGGGCATTCGTAATGGCGAATAATGTTTTTTAAGAAATTGGAATTTGAAAGTTACACTTATCCATATTGAAGGACGTACACTAATTTCAATTTCTGTGCAAGCCCTTATCATGATTCAGAGGTTTGATTGACATTTTTGCCACTGGGGACAGGGGATCGAATTGGATACAACACTAGCACTGATATCACATCTTTTCGTTCTAGGGTGCAACTTGGCAGGATCAGTTACAATCTAGTCTTGTATGGAGGAATATTTTAGACAAAATTAGATAAATAAATAAATGTAAGTGAAATATGAGCATAAATAAACAAATGTGTCATGAAATGTGAACAGCAATAAATAAATGTCTCACAAAATGTTTTTTTTTTTTTGCTTATTTACTTTTGTCAGTAATATTCTTTCAAAAATTGTTACTTTCACTTGTCAAAGCGGACTCTAGCACATGCTATGTTTTCATTGGTGAATCGTCTTTTGTCGATTACTCATGCCTCATGGAGTATGTGTGTTTGGGATGACATAAATTAGATTGCAAAACAATTAATTTGAAAAACTCTTACTGCTGCTGATGAAATGGATTCTGCTGAAGTTATCACATACCAGAGAGAAAATTGAAGATTTATCAGAAGAAATTACAATGTTGGTAGCCCTTTTAGACTATATCGATGAAACTATTTTTGAAACCATCGAACAACTGGTGCAGTAGACTAGGTGACATGCCAGTTCAGGTGACAAAGTTACCTGCGCTGGACAGCCATCCTTTGACCTTCCAGCTGAATCAATAGAACATTTTCTTTTATGCAGTATAAAAGTATGACAGATTGCAGATCTATATGGTGTATCAGAGAAGACGATCACAAGTCTAAACTGCTACAGCCAGTGCAGCTCACCATATCTCACAGTTCAGGCTACATTGACCAGTGGCTGTAATTTTGTAATGTATATACGTTTCAACAGTTTTACTTATTTATTTGAGAGGTTAATAATAATAATAATAATACATTTTATTTATATAGCGCCTTTCCCATGCTCAAGGCACTTACAGAATATAATAAAGAACGGCAGAATATACAGTATATAGCATTGTACAAACCAGATAAATAAATAAGGAAGATTAAGACAGTAAATTCTGAAGAAAAAACAGACAACATAATTGATGGTCTAGCACACACATACAGGTTACATGAGCATCTTGACAGAGAAGTAAACTGAGAGAAAGGTAATAAAGTCAAGTAGAGCTAAAAGCCTTCCTGAACAGATGAGTTTTGAGTTGTTTTTTAAAAGAATTCATGGAGTCAGCTGACCTGATTAATTTTGGTAGGTCATTCCAGAGTCTGGGCGCTATACAGCTGAAGGCCCTGTCACCCATAGAGTGTAGATTAGTGAGGGGCACAACAAGATTACCAGAATCAGAGGACCTTAGTGGGCGGGCAGGCACATAGTGATGGAGGAGGTCAGTGATGTAGTTTGGCGCGAGGTTATTTAAAGCTTTGTAGGTTATTAGTAGGATTTTATATTCGATTCTGTAGGACACAGGGAGCCAGTGAAGACGGAGCAGGATGGGTGTGATGTGCTCGCTGCTGCTGGTTTGAGTAAGGACTCTTGCAGCTGAGTTTTGAATAAGCTGGAGCTGTGATATAAGGTTATGAGGTTAGTATACTCTCTGCTTTATGTGATATATGAAATTATTGAAACAAGGTGAAAATTGTGGGACTGCATTTGCTTTAACTGCAAAGTGGACATGTCATGATATTGGCTAAGAGCAGTGTCAGATTAACATCTTGAAATAACTTGCAGCACGTTTTAGGTGGAAAATGTCACATTTAAGGACTGTCACTCCTTGGATACTGGAGCTGTTGCCTTCAGGAAGTCTCTGGCATGACTAGTTACAAAAACTGCTCGAGTTTTCACGATGACTCCATGTAGAGTACAGCAAGCAGTGCAAGGTAAGAGTCATCTTGGCAGGAAGTCGATATAATGAATACCAGAATAAGAACAGGAACACTGCACAAAAGTAAACAAACACCATAGACAACTTGGCGAAACTGTATCCCCTTTGAAACTTTACAGCGATTTAATAAATTCAGCTCATTTCAAGATTGCATAACATCATCTCCCCAATATTTACACAGTGCCTTCAGAAAGTATTCAGACCCCTTCACTTTTTATATACTTTGTTGTGTCATGGATTTAATTTTAAATAGAAAAGTTTGCCATTTCGTCCTATTAATCCCCATTCAATAACCCATAATGACAAAGTGAAAACATGTTTTCAGAAAGGTTTCCAAATCTCTCTATTATAAAAAAAATCCTGGAGAGAAACAGTAGGGCATTGAGACGTGATCTTCACGTTAAGATCACGGGAGACAGTTAAAAGGCCCACGAGGACCTTAAACATGAGACATTGTGCCAAGAGATTGACCCAGGACCGTCTCGCGATGACGTAGAACATGAGATTCTTGCAAGACACGCCCTACTTACAATCAATATCAAATAAGACAACAGGGCAGCAAAACATTCAGTCATATGAAGGATTTGATCACACACAGATCCAGGGTCTCAGCGCATGTAAAGCGTATAAGGACAATATGTTATAAATGAAACGTCGACGACTAAGCAAAGAAGAAAGCAGCACGGAGAAAAGAGACTCAAAAGCAAAAAAGAAAAAATAATCTAGGTGCAAATTCAGAAAATAAGGAAAGTAATTATCAGCCCGGAACAAGTGGAATTGAAACAAAGCACGTCCAATCGGGCTCAGAATTAAAAGACAGAGTAAAAGACAAAGTAGAACTTCATAAACACGTTCACAAACGTTGGTGCTGTACACATGCAGAGCAGATTATGAAAGCAGTGGAATTTGAAAGGCTCAAAAAAAAAAAAAAAAAAACGTATGTGCGATACAAATGTGGAGCAAGTTAAAGAATATGAAAGTAGGAAAATTAGAAAGTATAAAAAAAATATAGTAAAGATCGCAGTAGCGCAAACAAATGGAAATTATTACTCGAAAAAGGGAAAATAATCACCATGGACCAGGTGTAATTGGAAAAAAAAAGCAGGACAAAGCGAGGTCAGAAATAAAAGAGAGTAGACAACAAAGTAAAACATCATAAAGAGGTTAAAAAACAAAGGGGCTAAACACATGCAGAGCAGGTTAGAGATAATGAAAATTGGAATTCAAAAGACTCAAAAAAAAAACGTAGGCACGATACACATGCAGAGCAAAATACAGAATATGAAAGTAGAAAAAAAAATGACTGTATCTAAAAAAGAAAGTAAACATCACATTAGCGCAAAAAAAAAGAGAATTTATTACTCGGAGAAATAACTAAAAGGTGAATAGAGATCGAACATATGGACATAGGTGATATGTCAGAAGTATGTAAATATTGTAAGGCTTTGAAGTTTAAGTCAAGAGAATTTCAAAAACGTATTTTACCTCATATGCATTTATTGGTTACTTTGCAAAAAAAAAATTATTAACTGCTGATGATGTCGATCGCTTTGTCTGTGCTGAAATTCCAAACAGAGAAACCTATCCTGAATTATGGTACAAAATCATTAAACACATGTCTCACTGACCTCATTAAAAAGATTCAGTATATTGGAACTCGAAAGATTCCAAATATTGTTTTTACTGAAGTTCTGAAATAAAAGTGAAGCTAATGAAATAGCAACAATTCAAAGAATAAAAAAATCTTAAAAGTGTGTATCCGGAAAACCAAACATGGGGGTTGGTGAGCGAAGTGAGCAGGGGGCGAAGCCTCCTAGTTTATTAAAAATCAAAAACTGAAATCTCTCATATATATATGTATGGATGTGGGCTGGTTTATCCTATTGCTCCTGGCAGATCCTCTTGAACTTTGTTAGCTTGGATGTCATCTTCAGGGGCCTCATGTATAAACGGTGTGTATGCACAAAAATGTTGCATACACCTGTTTCATATCACAATATATAAAAACTAAACTTGGCCTAAAGCCACGCACAGTCTCAGGCCAGCTGAAACCATTGCGTATGTAATTGGCTAGAATTCAGTGTTTTAAAGAAATTGACATTTCTGTGTGTTGCTTAGTGTAATGGGCTATAAACTAGTGTTTTAAAGTAAAAGCAAAATTCCTGGAAAATTCTGCTATACGTTATTGTTGATGGCTATCTACAGGACATAAATATTTACCTGTTTTGCGAAAGAGTGACCTGCTTTTAATAATCAGACTACTTTGAAAAGTATCTCATCCACACACAATGTGGTGATACAGAACTACCTGCTTCCTTTGAAAATGAATGAGTTCTGGGGACATTGGTTTCTAATCAGGTACTTCTTGATAGCTGCCAACAATACTATTGTTGAACCAAATTAAATGTGTTTATACTATTATTCTGCAGAGGGAATTGGCATGCACCATTGTTTAACTGATCAAGATGTTGATCTAAGCAGAGACTGAAGCATTTATAGATTTCTAGGTAAAGGAGAATACAGTAGAACATAGAAGTACGGTCTGAGACTTGTGACTGCTGCCTGCTTCTTTTATGCTTTTTCACCATATCGCCGTGGCTACTCCCTGTAGCTACAGTGGCTTCTACCTGGCCCAGGTTCCCCTGTGCCTGAGGCCAGTAACACGTATGCAAGTTTTCTTCTTGGTTTTGCAAACTGGCATTATAGAAGTGCTACTGTTCCTGTGTGGTTTCCCTTTATTTTTTAGATTCACATCCCTGATGCGGCTTTATCAAATACACTGAAATTAACTGCTTATCATTTTTAGTTTAAGGCATCTGATTGTAATCAACCTGTAACCTTATAATGGTGAACGGCATGGCCAAACTATTCCAAATACCACAATTGCTTTAGCATTGTTACTCTCAGTGCACCACTCAGAGTATTTTACCCACTGTATCGGAGTGTGGAATCCAACCGTACAGCAGCTGCTTGGAAAGCTCTAACACAGATTGTGTTAAAAGCGGAGATAATTATTGGGATACAGCTTCTAGCACACGCTGCCTCAGCCTTGGGCACAATCTATTTGAAATTCTCCCATTCCGAAAACACTTCAGACCCTTTCCTGTAGGGACCTAGCAGTTCAGAAACAGCTATCCCAAAAGCTATGAACGTACTCAATCAGTCCATCAAGTGCTTCCAGTAGAACTGTTTGTACTTATATATGTGCATCAGTATGTGCATCTCGAGAACTGCAGGTCTGACATTGTGGTCAGCAGCACAGGAGCGCTGCAGGGGACTGTACTTTCTCCAGTCCTGTTCAGCCTATATACATCGGACTTCCAATACAATTCTGAGTCCTGCCACGTGCTGGTGACACTGCTATCGTGGGCAGGAGGAGGACGAGTATAGGAACCTAATCAAGGACTTTGTTAAATGGTGCGACTCAAACCACCTACAACTGAACACCAGCAAAACCAAGGAGCTGGTGGTGGATTTTAGGAGGCCCAGGCCCCTCATGGACCCCATGATCATCAGAGGTGACTGTGTGCAGACCTATAAATACCTGGGAGTGCAGCTGGATGATAAGTTGGACTGGACTGCCAATACTGATGCTCTGTGCAAGAGAGGACAGAGCAGACTATACTTTCTTAGAAGACTGGGGTCCTTCTACATCTGCAATAAGATGCTGCAGATGTTCTATCAGATGGTTGTGGCGAGTGCCCTCTTCTACACGGTGGTGTGCTGGGGAGGCAGCAAAAAGAAGAGGGATGCCTCACACCTGGACAAACTGGTGAGGAAGGCAGGCTCTATTGTAGGCATGGAGCTGGACAGTTTGACATCTGTGGCGAAGCGAAGGGCGCTGAGCAGGCTCCTGTCAATCATGGAGAATCCACTGAACAGTATTATCTCCAGACAGAGGAGCAGCTTCAGCAACAGCCTGCTGTCACTGTCCTGCTCCACTGAGGAGATCGTTCCTCCCCCACACTATGCGACTCTTCAATTTCACCCGGGGGAGTAAACGTTAACATTATACAAAGTTATTGTCTGTTATACCTGCATTTTTATCACTCTTTAATTTAATATTGTTTTTTATCAGTGTGCTTTTGCTGAAGTATGTGAATTTCCCCTTGGGAATTAATAAAGTATCTATCTATCTATCTTATAAGCACAATTGCCTCACTTGCATTATAGTTGTACAGTTGTAATATTGCACAACCTGAGCCACATATTCTTTCATATTGTATATTTTTCATTGTTTTTTATCTTCTTCTTATTATTGTTGTTATTTTACCTTGTTATAGGAAAATAAGTTTATGGAAGATTTGCATCTCCTTGTACCATACAAAAATAATAAAGGAATTCAATTTAATAGAAGAGAGTACATATGTACAGATGATGACGACTTGCTTTTAAGTCGATAAAGATTTCCAGGCACTATCTTCTTGGAACTCTTGATATCATTTTTAAGATAAAATGCAGTATGTATATTACATTATACAGATACATTTTTAACTTCATTTAAATATTGTATACTCTTAAATAAACGTGTGGACACAGTAGATAACAGTAGTGATGAACTGACACCCTGTTCAGAGATTGTTCTTGCGTTGCGCTGTATGCTTACTGGGACTGGCGCAACCCTGGATGGATAGATGGATGGAAAACACGAAGATATTTCAAAGTTCCTTAAAGGTTTTGAAGAATCGGCGTTCTAAACTTACAGATAGCTTGACATTTATTAAAGAGCTAATCGTGTGGCAATTGGTTACTTGGCATCGCTACCACTCCACCACCTTGCCTCGATATTTTATACATGCTTTAATTCCTATCATCATGAAAATGATATCAAGTATACATCCTAGTATTTAAATTGTTCAGAGAGCTGTAATATTATGAATGTAATGTATTCTGTGTCCGGTCGGAGGAAGAGCAAGCCCATTTAAGAAGCAAATGGTGATTCACACACATAAGAGTATATAGAACACATAGAATACAAAGCATTTACTGTGCTACTTTAGTTACGATGGGATTTGAGAAACTAATAAATTAAAAGATTTTAAGTTGAAGTTTAGGATGTCCTACTTTAATGACAAAATAAACTGTGATTAAAGTGGTAATTTCGACCTTTTTTTCCTATTGTGTCCCCATTTTTTTTTTTTTCTTTCCTCTGTCCCTTAATACACTTCCATATGACACGCAGACAGTGGGCTACGACTCACCTTTTCACGGTGACTGACATCTGACCACTTCTTTTTATTTCTGGCACTGTGTGACTTTCTGAATTTGAACTTTTGAGTTTCTCTGTCACTCGATCAACTTTCTTTTGTTGTTTATACCACTGCTTAAATCAACAAATAGTATGTTTTTCCTTGCCTCCACTTGTTATTTGCTGAAATTTTTTTTTTCATCTGTGCTTTTGCCATTGTCTTTTCACAGAACGCTGAACTTAAGAGACTATTTATATTGATATCCACATTCAAAGAGGTATAATTTTGGGTGGTGTCGGGGTGGGGTAGCAGTCACATGCATGTGCATTACATTTCACGCTAAGATTGATGTAGCAGAAAAACATGGAAGATGGCATACGCAAAGATTTACGCATTTGGATTTTTCTGTGCGTATACACATTTGTTTTTGTCCGTATGCCATGTTTTAGTGTGAATTCTACACACAGCGTTATACATGAGGCCCCAGCTCTCTTCTCAGATGTTTAATGGGGTTTAAGTCTGGGCTTTGGCTAGGCCAATCAAGAATGTTCATAGACTTGTCCCGAAGACACTCCAGCATTGTCTTGGCTGTATTCTTCTTGTCATTGTTGCGCCAAAAGATGAACCGTTGCCCTCAGTCTGAGGTCGTGCACACTTTGGAGGTTTTCTTCATGGACATCTCTATCTTTGACCACATTTATCCTTCCATCAATCCTGATCATTCTTCCTGGCCCTGCTGCTGCAAAGCAGACCCATAGCATGATATTTCCACCACCATTCTTCACTGGAAGAATGGTATTAGGCAGATGCTGCACAGTGTCAGGTCTTCACTAAACAGTTCGTGGAGGTCTGCATAGAGTCCAGTTTTTGTCTCATCAGACCAGAGCTTGTGTGAATATGATATTTCAGCATTTTATTTTTTAATAAATCTGCACAAAAAAAAAACGTTTTCACTTTGTTAAATCAGGGGTTTGAGTGTTGTTTGATAAAGGAAACAATTTAAATAAAAGTTTAGCACAAGGCTGCAAATTCACAAAATGCAAAAAAAGTTTTAAAAACCACAAATGCATAAAAAATTTCTAAACACACCTTATATATCATATTCTTCCATCCATCCTTCCATTATCCAACCTGCTATATCCTAACTACAGGGTCACGGGGGTCTGCTGGAGCCAAACCCAGCCAACACAGGGCACAAGGCAGGAAGCAAACCCTGGGCAGGTTGCTAGCCCACCGCTGGGCGCGCGCGCGCACACACACACACACACACACACACACACACACGGGACAATTTAGAATCTCCAATGCACCTAACCTGCATGTCTTTGGACTGTGGGAGGAAACCGGAGCACCTGGAGGAAATCTACGCAGACACGGGGAGAACATACAAACTCCACGCAGGGAGGACCCAGGAAGCGAACCCAGGTCCCCTAAGTGCAACGCAGCAGTGCTACCCATTGCGCCATCGTGCCACCCTCATCATATTCATACATTATGTATATTGTGAAACCCATACCACCCCCCCCCCCCCCCCAAAATGGGTGTTTGACAACACCACGTCCTGTGCTGTGCACTGAAACTCGTTAAAACAAACAGGCAGGAGTTGCTTGTACACAGTCGCTTCAACTGCAAGTTCACAGGCTCACATAACATGTCTGTTGCTTGACAGTTGATGCAGGAAACATTTAAAACCCACCTTGCTGTATGCTTGATATATAACCCAAATCTATATAAACATAAAAGGTGATACAGTGGTATGAAATCACACAGTAGGGATCACTTAGCTTTGTTTAATGTCGGCTTAATGCTGTATATTTGACAAAGGAAGCCAATGACAAAACCCTGTCCAGGAGTCGGGGCCCGAGCTGTCTGTCGATGTAGTGGAAGGCATTTGGATGACAGTATCTCCCATGCGGCCGTCGGCTTCAAAGGTGTGCTGGGCAATGTTCAAAAGCTTTATCCTCTTTCTTCACATGCAGGACCTCCCATAGGCGAGCGTATAGTTCCAAACAAGGCAACTGTGCTTTAACAAAGGTACAGTTCCATGCCAACTTAAAAAATAGAAGTAGTACACCCCCTCTCATAGTATGACTGCATGCTTTCCAGTTGTTCCAATCTGTCTTATGTCATACTGCTTGCCTAGCAGTTCTAGGTGGTGAACCCCTGTGCTAAATCCGGCTGTGCCAGCGGTGCATGTGAGCAGAAAAAAAACAGATTTATAAGATATTTGTACAGTAACATATTAACCATATGCTGACAGCAGGAGACTGTTCGTGTCTTCACTACAATAAAGCTGAATTGCTCGGAAACCTGAACTCCTCTCCTTCTCTCTTGTGCAAGTTTGTGACCCTCACATCACAATATTTCTACACACACACAACCAGACAAAAGTTGCAGAACTCATTTTTCCAGTCTTTAAATTTAAGCAGTTCAAGTCCAGTGAATAACCTGAGATTGTACAGAGGTTATCAATAAACCGCTTCAAGCGCAACTTAACAATTGTGCAATATCTTTATCTCCAATAGTTGATTTGTTCTATGCCAGAATTTCAGAGAACAGTCACCATAGCGGAGCTCCTGGTCCAGGCAAGCCTCTCTAGTTTTACAATTTTAGCAATAGCTTTCTTTATTTCCATTCAGCCTTTCAAACCTGCAGCTCAAAGTCCTCTCTTCACAGATATAAGTAACTCCAGCTTATTTTAGTGACTGTTCGGTGAGGTGTCTCTCACAATACTGGTCTTCTGTGGCTTTGGCTCTGCCAGTTTAAGTTCCTTTGGATGGCTTTCTTGGCAGGGTCTCTAAAGGAAAGACGTGCATATTTAAGGAATATAATGGTCAGTCTGTCTTCCTTTGCTAATTGTCTTTTCCCTGCAATTATATCAATATACTAGTTCATGGAGTACTGTTCAAATAATTACATTAAAAAGTTTATTAATCCCAAGGGGGAATTTAGATACATACAGCACCAGAAACAAAGAGATACAGACTAACAGGAGAAATAATACAATTAAGTAATTAGATACAGTCATATGAACAAGTCTGGGAACCCCTCTTAATTCTTTGGATTTTTGTTTATCATTGGCTGAGCTTTCAAAGTAGCAACTTCCTTTTAATATATGACATGCCTTATGGAAACAGTAGTATTTCAGCAGTGACCTTAAGTTTATTGGATTAACAGGAAATATGCATCATTACAAAATTAAACAGGTACACAAATTTGGGCACCCCAACAGAGAGATTACATCAATACTTAGTTGAGCCTCCTTTTGCAAATATAACAGCCTCTAGACGCCTCCTATAGCCTTTGATGAGTGTCTGGATTTTGGATGGAGGTATTTTTGACCATTCTTCCATACAAAATCTCTCCAGTTCAGTTAAATTTGACGGCTGCCGAGCATGGACAGCCTGCTTCAAATCATCCCATAGATTTTCAATGATATTCAAGTCAGGGGACTGTGACGGCCATTCCAGAACACTGTACTTCTCCCTCTGCAAGAATGCCTTTGTAGATTTCGAACTGTTTTGGGTCATTGTCTTGTTGGAATATCTAACCCCTGCGTAACTTCAACTTTGTGACTGATGCTTGAAAATTATCCTGAAAAATTTGTTGAAATTGAATTCATCTGTCCCTCGACTTTAACAAGGGCCCCAGTCCCTGAACTAGCCACACAGCATGATGGTACCTCCACCAAATTTGACAGTAGGTAGCAGGTGTTTTTCTTGGAATGCGGTGTTGTTCTTCCGCCATGCAAAGTGCTTTTTGTTATGACCAAATAACTCAATTTTTGTTTCATCAGTCCAAAGCAGTTTGTTCCAAATGAATATGGCTTGTCTAAATGAGCATTTGCATAAAACAAGCGACTGTTTGTGGCATGAGTGCAGAAAGGGCTTCTTTCTCATCACCCTGCCATACAGATGTTTTTTGTGCAAATTGCACCGAATTGTAGAACAATGTACAGATACACCACCTGCAGCAAGATGTTCTTGCAGGTCTTTGGAGGTGATCTGTGGGTTGTCTGTAACCATTCTCACAATAATGCACATATGCCGCTCCTGTATTTTTCTTGGCCTGCCAGACCTGCTGGGTTTAACAGCAACTGTGCCTGTGGCCTTCCATTTCCTGATTACATTCCTTATAGTTGAAACTTAACAGTTTAAACCTCCGAGATAGCTTTTTATAGCCTTCCCCTAAACCATGATACTGAACAATCTTTGTTTTCAGATCTTTTGAGAGTTGCTTCGAGGATCCCATGCTGTCAAAGGAGAGTCAAAGGGAAGCACAACTTTCAATTGACCAACTTAAACACTTTTTCTCATAGTTGGACACACCTGTCTATGAAGTTCAAGGCTTAAAGGAGCCAATCCAACCAATTTGGTGCTGCAAGTAATCAGTATTGAGCAGTTATATGCATTCAAATCAGCCAAACTACAAGGGGACCCAAATTTTTGCACAGCCAGTTTCTCTCATTTGATTTAATTTCACACAACTAAATACTGATTCACTAAAAATGTGTTCTGAAACCACCATAGTACTCAGATGTTCCTAGGAAACGAGACATATCACTGTTATCTTTTTTTGTAGACAGTTATGTGACATCAAGACATCTCCCTCCCACCTTTTGTTCCTTGAATAATCATACAGAAAAGCTGGGACTCTGGATTACAGCTAGTTACACTGTAGGTTAAGATGGAGGATTAGCTTTTTTCTCCATTATGCCGTTTTTAAGTCATTTGAAGTATTGCAAAAAATTGCCGTCTTTTGTTTGTATTTTTTTAAATGTCAGATCTTGTTCTTTTAAAGAACCCAATCAATCTCCACATCTGATTATCCCATTCAGGGAGGCAGTTATCCAGTTTTAGGGAGCCAGGGCCTGTGGAAGCAGCCGTCAACTCCAGCCGAACTCTCACGGCAACTCTTATTAACACTTTGTTAGTTTAGAGCTGCCATTTAAAAACAACAGACATTGCTTTAAAATGCATGTGAAAAATACCTGCTCCATAGGTGTACAATAATAAGATTACAAAGAGGTTGTACCTATCTTGGCAACAACCACCATGGTGCTAGTCTATTACAGGGTCTTTAAAATACAAAAGCTCTGAAATGTGCCAAAGGTGGGGGTCGGGGTGGAGTGATAGCTTTTGAATTGAATTTGTAAGATCTGTCCAAGTCCAAGTATTCTTTCTGCCTGGGGACCTCACGTTATCTGATATGTTACTGATACAAGTGCCTTGTCCACATTTGGATGTAATATAATGTAATGGATTAATGTCGGACAGGATGTAACCAAAAATTAAAACTTATTAGGTAAGTTATTTGTGAGTCCAGTTGTTTAGCATATATGCCGCTGATGTAAGGACCGTTCTTTCAGGAGGGGATTTTGGTTGATTAAAGCAGACCTGACCCGTCACTTACAGGCAAAGGCCATGAGTGATTAGAGCAGGTACACTGCACACAGAGATGGAAAGTTATGCTATTTGTGTCTTAGAATAGCTCAGTCCATATATAACATGATTCAGATGGTAGTTATTCATACCTGGCAAGTTTCATAAAAAGTTCATTGAATTTGCAAAATATGTGGGTATTTATAATGACGAGAGACTTTCTGGAGGCCAGAAGCCATCTGACACCTGGTCTCTATTGAACTGGACTTACAATAAACATTCCCCACTGAAAAACTAGATAATTGTACTGCTCCAATGGCTTGTCTGTGTCTTGGACCTGTATGTATAGATGATACTAGATTCTATTATTATGTTGGGGGTGAAACCTGCATTTTGAAGCCAGTTACATATATATCTTTTAGTACCACATTTCTCTTATCTGATTTCCACCATGTGGTTACTGAAGGGGTGTGACACACACACACGGGGAGGCACTGATCAGGTTTTTTTTTTTTTTTTTTAAAACGGGGTACATATCTAACATCTGCCCACCCATTTCCCATCTCTATTGATCCTGAGTAGGGTTGTGGGGAAGCTGGAGCTTATACCAACAAGCATTAGGTGCAAATTAGGGACAGACCCTGGCCAGGGCACCAGTCAATCACAGGGTTAACACCAAACTATTAAACACACAATATTAATTCAGGAAAAGACTGAATTCTAAACTATTCTAAATTCTAAAACTAAACTAAAAAGAAGCTGACCGGAGCTGCTGCAACAAAAGAAACAAAACTAGGCGAAGCTACATCATTTAGGGAGGCAAACTCATTCATTTTTGCCATGCTTCAACTAAGTAATATACAGAGACGGTAGAACGTAGATTAGAGACTGCAAAGTGGTGGCAAGGGAAAGCATAGGGCAGCATAGGATGACATTGAATATCAAGAGGAGGAAAAGAGTGAGGGCAGCGCCAAGGATCAAACAGTGGAAGCTGAAAAAGGAAGACTAAGGTTGAGTTCAGGGAGGAGGTAAGACTGGCACTGAGTGGCAGTGAAGAGTTACCAGATAGCTAGGCAACTAAAGCAGAAGTCGGAAGGGTGACAGCTAGAAGATGCTTGGTGTGACATCTGCACAGAGAAACACAAAACCTTGTGGTGGAATAGGGAAGTACAGAAGAGAATACAGAGAAGAGGTTGTCAAAGACGACATGGGAGAGTCAGAGATGCATAAAGCAGACAAGGAGATAAGGTTTAAGTTGAAGAGAGAAGTGGCAAAGGCTAAAGAAAAGGAGTATGATGAGGTGCATTAGAGGTTGGACACTAAGGAGGTAAAAAAAAAAAAAGACCTGTACCAATTGGCTAGACAGAGGGACCAAGCTGGGAATGATATGTAGCAAGTTAGGGTGATAAAGCATAAAGATGAAAACATACAAGCAAGGAGCAGATGTGTTTAGCAGATGGAAAGAGTACTTTGAGAGGCTGATGAATGGAGAATGAGAGAGAGGAGGTTGGATGATGTGGAGATAGTGAATCAGCAAGTGCAACGGATTAGCAAGGAGGAAGTAAGGACAGCTATGAAGAGAATGAAAAATGGAAAGGCCATTGGTCCAGATGACATACCTATGGAAACATGGAGGTGTTTAGGAGAGATGGCAGTGGAGTTTTTAACCAGATTGTTTAATGGAATCTTGGAATGTGAGAGGATGCCTGAGGAGTGGAGAAGAAGTGTACTGGTGCCGATATTTAAGAATAAGGGGGATGTGCAGGACTGCGGTAACTACAGGGGAATAAAATTGATGAGCCACAGCATGAAGTTATGGGAAAGAGTAGTGGAAGCTAGGTTAAGAAGTGAGGTGATGATTAGTAAGCAGCAGTATGGTTTCATAGCAAGAAAGAGCACCACAGATGCAATGTTTGCTCTGAGGATGTTGATGGAGAAGTTTAGAGAAGGTCAGAAGGAGTTGCATTACCTGTTTGTGGACCTGGAGAAAGCATATGACAGGGTGCCTCAAGAGGAGTTGTGGTATTGTATGAGCAAGTCGGGAGTGGCAGAGAAGTACATAAGAGTTGTACAGGATATGTACGAGGGAAGTGTGACAGTGGTGAGGTCTGCAGTAGCAGTGATGGATGCATTCAAGTTGGAGTTGGGATTACATCAGGGATCAGCACTGAGCCCTCTCACTTGCAATGGTGATGGACAGGTTGACAGACGAGATTAGACAGGAGTCCCCGTGGACTATGATGTTTGCGGATGACATTGTGATCTGTAGCTATAGTAGGGAGCAGGCTGAGGAGACCCTGAAGAGGTGGAGATATGTTCTAGAAAGGAGAGGAATGAAGGTCAGTAGGAACAAGACAGAATACATGTGTATAAATGAGATGGAGGTCAGTGGAATGGTGAGGCTGCAGGGAGTAGAGTTGGCGAAGGTGGAGGAGTTTAAATACTTTGGATCAACAGTACAGAGAAATGGGGATTGTGGAAGAGAGGTGAAAAAAAAGTGCAGGCAGGGTGGAATGGATGGAGAAGAGTGTCAGGAGTAATTTGTGACAGACGGGTATCAGCAAGAGCGAAAGGGAAGGGCTACAGGATGGTAGTGAGACCAGCTATGTTATATGGGTTGGAGACGGTGGCACTGACCAGAAAGCAGGAGACAGAGCTGGAGGTAGCAGAATTAAAGATGCTAAGATTTGCATTGGGTGTGACGATGATGGACAGGATTAGAAATGAGTACATTAGAGGGTCTGCTCAAGTTGGATGGTTGGGAGACAAAGTCAGAGAGGCGAGATTACGTTGGTTTGGACATGTGCAGAGGAGATATGCTGAGTATATTGGAAGAAGGATGCTAAGGATAGAGCTGCCAGGGAAGAGGAAAAGAGGAAGGCCTAAGAGAAGGCTTATGGATATGGTGAGAGGACATACAGGTGATGGGTGTAACAGGACAAGATGCAGAGTACAGAAAGATATGGAAGAAGATGATCCGCTGTGGCAACCCCTAACGGGAGCAGCCAAAAGAAGAAGATGATGCTTCAAAGAAAGTTTGACTTACAGTATGTCCAATAACTGCCATAGAAATTGTGCAATTTAAACAGTATTTTGGAGTCTGTTCCATTTAGTTGTTTGACTAGGCCTACTGATTTGCAAAATTTTTGCCATACTAATTTAAGATACATAATTTAAATATACATTTATGCACACCCACCCAAGCACTTAATGCCCCTTTAAATCATTTCTGAAATAGGATTACATTGTGACAAATTGCCTTTTATTGTATGCAATGTGTTAGCCTGTGATGGATAGATTGGACCGATCTAAACTGCAGAAGGCAGAAGCCTTTGGGACCTAAATCATCCAAGTCGGAGGGAACATGAAATGGCTGGTGTGGTATTCAGATTTTGGGTACCAGAAGCTAAGGGCTGTCACCTAGGAGCGTCCTTTGACATCTAAGCACACTACACAACTGCAAGAAAAACCTAGAATACCATTAAGAGCACCATCAGACTTAGAAATATTCCTCAAAGTGATAAAGTAGCAGGTTAGATTACCAGCCTCGGTGTCGAAATTCTTACTTGAATGTGAAGATATGCCCCATGAAAGGGCCAGAATAGAACTATAAAGGTTGACGTGAACATAGACATTAAGCCACCCCAAACCAACATATTTATCTAAGCTTGTTAATATGAAACAAAACCATTGCGTTGAATTAAGTGAACAACTTCATCTAAGTTCCTACATCTACATTTGTGCATATATTAGACGTTAATGGACTTGTGTATCAATGGTCAGTACCATCTGTTGTACTGCAAAATCTTTGTGTGAAGGATTTCCTACAGTATCACTACAGCACAACTTACTGCACTTTCATGCATGGGCCAAATTTCCCCATTGGGGACAAAAATTTTATCTAATTTTTAATTGCTACAAAAGGGTGCATGCAGTTTTTTTTTTTTTTTTTTTTTAGTTTCAACTCAGAAGTTAAGAATGTGCGTTGAACTTGCAGGGGAGACAGCAGTGATGGGTATAGTGCAACACAGCAGAACCACAAGCAGACAACACATAAATGTAACTACTAGTAAAGAAGTAAACTGGTTCCCCGGTAAGGAAGAAATTAAAGGACTGAAAAAAAGGTCAGGTATTGCATGCCAAATCCAAGTGTTAACACTAGTAGTGAAGGAAGATGCTATTAAACAGGTATTTAGAACATCTGTGGAAACTGTGGGTAAGGTAGGAACAAAGATGTTACCAAAAGCATGAAAACATGGGTGAGTCACATTGCTAATAGCAGGAGTACAAAGAGAAACAGCTATTTTGGTATCTAAATAAGCAAAAAGATCTTATGTTCAGTGATGGGGATTGAAAAATACTTTACATAAAGCAACAAATGCGGAATAATTTGACTTGACTGTTTTTAGAAAGGAATATTTAGAAAGAAATGTTGCAAGGTGATTAAATGGATTAAAAGAAAGCCAATAATCAGGATGTATTATATGTGAGATATGTGGGAAAGCAATTCCCTTATTTGAAGTATAATTATTTAGCTCTTTCCAGTATATTATTGTTGGTACCCTTAAATTGTTAAAGCTAATCGGTGATAATCTATTGGATACACAGAGTTAGAAATTTAGTTGAGAAAAATACAACAGCTGGTTTTGATTTAGTGCAACAATACACATTTGGTTATTAAAAAATGTGCAACACATTCATTTTAATGCCCTGTCCTGGTTTCCTTGAACAATGTTTTTTGATAAAGTACAAAAGAGACAAATACTCTCAAAACAAAACAATACTGCACGGTGTAAAGTGTGTGTCATGTTGTGTATTATATATAAAGTCCACATAATATTCAGTTGACTATTTTCTGATAAAATATTTAAGATTCTCTTATTCCTAGATATTCTCTAATAAGAGTCCTTTCAGCCTTTTCTCAACATAAGCTATGGTATAAACAACAAGTGGGGTGATACAGAGGCTACTCTGCAAAAATGAGTGTTTCCTGGTTTGGAGTTGGCATGTTCTCCCTGTGGGCTTTTCTGGATGTTGTGGTTTTCTTCAGTATTCCAGAAACATGCACATTCGGGGAACTGGCATTGCTTGTGTGTGCTCACTCTGATGGACTGGCATTTTGGCTGGGGGGGGCAGTTGGATGATCCGGCTACATATATAATATATATATATAATATATATATATTATAATTTAAATCATCTCTAGATTACTTAGAATACCTGATACAAGGTAAACAGAAGTTACACAGTACTGTATTGTTTAAGGCAAGAAAAATCTGTACATGTTCAGTACAGACAATGGGTATGCCAAACATAACACATACGTTAGCAGCAATGTAATTTTCTTTCAAAACTTAGATTTTTCATTTAATGATCTGAAAAAAATATATACAGAATAAAATGAAAACTAATTAAAAATACAAAATATAGAAAAAATAGAGAAAATATAAATTTAGTCTCGTATACACACTGTGTAAACACAGACTGCAGACATTGACGCACTTGAGGATGCTCAATAATATTGTAATGACTTGGAGGCCACAAGAAAGTCAGAAATGGAATTAGCCTCTTTATGCCAACTGCTAGCGAGTGGCCCTAAAAAGAACTGCATGGCTTTCCCAGCACGGTTTCTGCCATGCCACTCAGGTCTTAAGTGACACCCCATTCTCCTATCTACTTTGTTCCTTTGTAACCTCCTACAGTATCACCTGACTCCACCTCATTTGCGGGTCAGAGGCAACCAGTATGCCACACTGGTCGTCCCCTGACTTTCTGTAAGCTGACCTAAGCCCAGTGTCCAAATCCCAAACTTGCTGGCTGTCAAAAGCCTCTGGCTCAATGGGCTGTAGCAGGCAAGAAACGTAATCAAAGTGCCATGTCTGTTCTGCCCTTTACCTGCCATTCAATTTAAAATGAATGCTTCAGTTGGAGACATTGTTCTATGAAGTAGGTTATTCTATTTCTTTGCATCAGACAAGTCTTTTAGTTGTTGTAGGCACAGTGTTCCTCTGAAAGGAGGAAGTCTATTGCAGGGTATGTCTAAACATCACTTAATTTGCATAGATTCAGCATAGTGATCAGCACACTGCAAAATTAGTTTTGCTTTTTGGAACTTTCTGAAAATCCCAACCTCCCACCACAAACATTTTTTGATCCACAGTTGGTTGAATCCACGAATACACAGGACTGACTGTATATGCAGACAGATATGCTACAATGCCTTTTTTTCCCCATCCTTCATGTCATTAAAAAAGTACTTTTTGAAGTCTAAAGAGATACCTCAGTGCTTTATGTACAGAGCCAGCCTTAAGTTAAATTCATACATACCAAAATAGAATGTGGTTACGATGAGAGGTTTGGTTTTATTCCCTGCAAGCTAAAATGTTAACAGAATATTTGACTCTCTCTAAAATTCTAATATATGCATTATTAATTCATAATTAAAACAGTAGCTTAAAGACATTAAAGAAAAATCAGTTTCTTTATTCATATTTCATATGATCTAAACAGCTTTTGATTGAAACAATAAGGAACTTTAATAAGGAAGGGGGAAAATGCGTCTATCATCCAGCAGAGTCTATTTGTGTTAGGGACAATTATCTTAATATTTGGTTTAGCAAAGACAAATATACGATTGCATTTTTTTTTTTTTTATCAATCAAAAAAAAAAATGCAATCTATGAACCAGCATTATGTGACACATTTCTGCAGTTGTATTTCAAGACAATTAAAATACTAAACATTATCTTGAACTAACAATACATAAACATTCATACTTGGCTTACCTTAAAATTGCCAAGGGTTTTGGAAAGGACAAGCTACTTAAGTTTAATACTTGTCAAGATTGAGAGAAAATGAATTTTTTTTTTCTTTTGTAAGTAACCCTGAAATAGAAACCAACATTATCCACACTATTACATGATTGAAAAAAGTAATCTAACTGAAGGTAAAGTAAATAGTAGTGTGCATTTTTTTTTTCTCTTCACAGCCCTATTGTGCAAATGCACGGACCACATAAGACATTTTCACAGTGAGCGCAGATCAAAATCCTTAAAGAAATTCAGAATAACTTTGAAATAATAATGGTGAGTTAAAGTAAAATTGTGCAGAACCCTTAATGTTTCGAAAAGCACACATTGATGTTTCACGGGAATAAATTCACTGGTCAAGGTTCTTTAATGTGTGTGGTCATGCAAATGATTTATTATACCATAGATCAGTGTTTCCCAACCTCGACAAAACGCAGAAACATTTCTAAATGTCTTATAAATGTAAAAATCATGCTGCTGTGCTTTTCTGAATGGTGAATAAGAGAAAAATACCAGCTAATTAAATGATCATTGCTATCAGGTGTTGTCACTGATTAGGAATCTGGTTGGAACAAAACGCTTAAATTAGAGGTGAGAGTATGTTTACTCTTACTTTTGATAAATGTTATCCTTAAGGTTTGCTGCACACACGTTTGACTTCACGAGAGCTACCATCATTCTTACAGAAATACACACTACACAACTACATTTAAATATTTTATTTAAGATCTGCTGAAAGCGAGTTAAAAATTCACAACTCCTTTAGTAATGTTCATGATCCATGATCTGTAGAAAGAGACCTCTGTGTAGACAGCAGGTGCAGTAGACAAACAGTTGGCACTTCCCCAACTCACGGTACCAATAAGAAAATGCTGACCTCCTTTTTGGCATGTAAGAACACCACCTGAATCACCCTAAAACACAAGTTGAGCACATTTTAACAAGATTTCCTACAAATCAGACTAAGCCCATCTTCATACTGCCACTCTAACTCATGAGTTCAATACAATCTACAGAGAACTATGAAATTAGAGGTTTTCAAAACAGATTTAAACCAATGTTGTATTTGGTACCAGATACAACAGACACATGTAATTGAGTGGCCAGCTTTAGAATTAAGATGCATCTGTCTGAAAAAATTGTTTATTGATCCTGCATTTGCAGGGCATAGATATCTGTAAACACAACAAATTTCAGTTTCATGTAAAATCGATTTGAACAGTAAAGAGAGGAAGGAAAGGGGGGGGGGGGGGAGAACAATACTGAGTCATTTAATTGTAGTGCAACCTTCACTCAGTGTAGTTGTGTACTACATTGCAGTTTTACAAAATTAATTTCAAATAGAATGCATCAACATACTGTAGTAAATGACTTGAGTCATCAAAAAGAGTCATTTTCTGTCCCAATGTCCAATCCAAAACATGTATAACATGCTGTAAGTACTGCTTTAGAAATTAAAGAATTAGTATTTGCATACATTCTAGATCAACATTAAGCAACACTTCCCAAATTGAGATATTACAAATTTGTGATAAATTTAAATCTTTTTGGTAAATCTATTAACTGCAACAATAAAACAAAAAATCTTATGGTGAAACTTACGATGCAAGATGCAGACCCTGATGGGTCTGTGCAGAGATTAAAATGTTTCACATTTCCACCCCAATATTCAAAGCATTCCGATTGGTTTAAGAAAGAAACACTGGTTTGAATCAGGTTTCTTGGTTTTACTAAAATAAAAAAATAAAAAAAAAGTTAGATATACAGTTTATACACAGTATATACTAATACACACACAAAAATCCCCACTCACCCAACAAGGTAAAATAATCAAAGATGAAAGCCATTCTGTAACACTTAAGGATTCATCTCAGTCATGTGTTTAGCATCAATGATTTAATTTGCACTGCTTCTCAGACAGGCTATTTGCAATGACAAGGTAAACTTTAAAAGAACAAGGGAAAAGGCTAGAACTGAACTGGTTTCATGCATTTATTTCTAGCAAATGTCACAAAATACCAGTGTACTATTTTGCATCTGACTGTGAAATACTACTCCAAATGTTTAAGCCATCAATGACCGTTCACCTTAGGGTAGGAAATTATAAATGAAAATAGTAAATTGACTATTCTACAACATTTGATTATGTTACAACCAACAGTTGCCAATTATTACTCATAACAAAAAGCAGCATCAGGAGAACATGGGTGCTTAAAGCATGCATGCAGAAAGTTGAATTGAATAAGAGAAAAATGGATTGATTGCAATTTAGCGAAACTGGCACTACGAAGGAAGTCACTAGTGGTCTACTGCAAGCTTGAGAGAGTGTCTTGTTTCAAGCAGCTTCCATTTTGCTTTGAGAATTTTACAAAATACAAATTACCTTCAACTGTTATTTAAATTGTGTACTGTAGGTGGGTAAAAATCACATTGGATTTTGGGGATGAGAAATAAAAATGTGAACTACAAACAGAAAACACAAAAAGCTTTGATTCAGGGTACAGAGGTCTGCCAAAAAGGACAGGGGGACCAATTGGACTTTGCCTCCACACAAGTGGAGAATTAAAAAGAATTAAAAAACAAACCTTGGAGATTAGTCTACTGTAGTCCCCTGCTTTTATAATTTATACTCTAATTGTACTGTGGTGGGCTGGCACCCTCCCTGGGGTTTGCTCCTGCCTTGCGCCCTGTGTTGGCTGGCATTGGCTCCAGCAGACCCCCCGCGATCCTGTGTTAGTCATTGTCCAACCCGCTATATCCTGACTGACTAATTGTACAATGAGCAAATATACCAAAGTAAAATTGAAGTGAAATGGAAGCAAAAGGTCAACATTCTATAGTGGCCAAGTACAGACTTCACGGTTAACTTCTGTCACAATTCTCAGAATTATTACACATTGACTGTATAGACACCAGTTTTGGATCTTTCCACAGGGCATAGGAAATGTCTAATGGATTTAGGAAGCAAGATGCAAATTCTAAATTACAGCAGCTACAAGGTTTTAAGTGCCAATATTTTAAAATAGGTTATCCACCATGGTTGGATTAAGAATGCATTTGCACATTTTGCCCAAATACACAAAATGCCAGTTCACTTTTGAAACAGAAACCAATGACATGCCAGTTTTTATGGATGCAAGTTTCATGTAGGGATACAGAATGAACTAATAAATCAAAAGTCAGTAAGCAGCAGGTCTGGGTTTAGAAACCTCAAAAAGGGGCCATATGAACCCATAGAAATAATTTTAGAATACACAGAGGCATTTGTGTTAAAACATACTAAAAAAACCCACATATGCACACCTGAGGCTTACTTATCACTTATAATCATTGAAGACTAAATTTGCATTTTCCCTTACTACAAAACTGTCTGAAATACAAAACTGTCTGAAAAGGTAAATGGGGTGTATTAGTTTAGTCTAAAACTAAAATAATTTTATGGGTACACTAATTGTGAGAACAACAAATGAATCCTACCTTCAGGATCAACATTTCTCCATCCTGCAGTTAAACAAGACCAGTCATCGTCAATCTTAACGTCCTCTTCTGGCAGGCACACAGGAATAACAGTGTCTCCTTTAAAGTAAAAGATTCTTTAAAAATCTGGTTTTGGCAGGTTCAACATGCTTCATCATTCGTTTCCTTTACCTATATAGATTTGTGTTCTTCTCCGTGTTAATAAATGCATGTTGGTGCCCATTTGGATTTAAGGAACAGCTGAAAGGATGCAAAAACCTACCCCCACCAACGTTACTCTACATGACAACTTAATCAGAATACTTAACAGCTGCAGCCCTGCGGGAATTTCATAAGGTGTGCAAAAGAAATTGAGTCTTGAGACATGTTTTCTAGTGAAGGCTCAAATGGTTCTATGAACACAAAGAGTCTGTCAGTAACTCAAGACAGGCATTTATTTATTTAATAATATATTATATATACACATATACATACACACACACACACAATTTGAATCTGAACTTTTCCTTTCAATTGCCCAGTGTGCATCTTGTATACTGTATGCAAATATCGCATTTAGCAACCAAAAATAAACCTGCAGCTTCTGCCACTGGTGCACTGCTCCAGTGCCACTCCTGCTGAAGAAGCTGGCCCTGTTGAACACATAATTACACAATAGTTTACTGGAAATTTCCTCAATTACAAAACATTGTATTTTTAATATCTTAGTTTTAAAAAATCCAAATACTATACGGATCATTATAAAGAGAGGTCAAATCTAATTACGGAGGTGTGCAATTGAACCTTTTTAATATGTCATTATTTTACAATGCACAAACAAATACAAAACTGCCATAATACCAAAAAAGACGAGGGATTTTCTCTTTCTAGTCATTTGGCTGGTGGTTTATAAGATTAGTACACAAGTATAGGAACACCTATTAATACTACACCTTTTCCTTTGGTCTCACTGACAAAAAAAAAAAAAAAAAAAAAAAAAAAAAAAGGATGAATGGCATAATTTAAATGATTTTATTCTGGTCACTTTTTAAAATGAAAATGTAGCTTTTAATGTTTTACCATTGAGCAAAAAACACCAGATGTAAAACAACAGTGTAACAATTTATCAATATGAAATATGCTACAACATCCAGTTAGTGATTTAAAAAAAGTGGTAACAAATGTAGTTTATCTTCAATGGATGATTTATGTTACAATGTATTAACATTTAGTAATGAACACGCAAGATTAATTCAAACAAGTGTTCAGCAAAATTAGATATGCTAAAAAATTTGTGGAACCTTTCTCCAAGGTTTTATTTCTCATCAAAAGAGTTTTGACCTCTCAATTCATAACACACTGCTAAGGCTCATCTTTAGCCTGGTACGGCCTAGGCTAGAACACTATAGTTAGTTACCAAGTGCAACTTGCCTCAATCCTTTTAGGTGGAACTGAAACCTGCTAAAACAAGCCTAACATCTCAGTTTAAGTGAGGCTTACTTGCGAAGCACACTTCTTGGAATAACCTCAGGAATGCTAGCTGACTTCTTCCAAGGCAGGAATTTAAATGGACAAGGTTACTACTTCAAAACCAGTACAAGAGAAAAGATGGGGAGTCCAAATTAAAAAAAAAAAAAGACTACACAGACTTCACACACAATGAGTAAACAAAAAATAAACATATGGCCAGGTCAGCAGCTGGTTTTAAATGCTCACTGCATCTACCAGCGGGTGACAAACTCATTGCATGGGGATCCAGTGAGCTTACAGCTACACTGGCTGCAGACAACTGGTCCCTGCCTGTGTTAGCAGATGGTCGGTGCACAGCACCGTTGGGGGGTTGTCAGTGTCTCAAAAATCTCACAATATACTTAGAAATAGTTTGAATAAAATGCAATATCAGAGCAAAGAAATAGAAAAATCATTTCATACTTTATGGAAAGTGATCCTGTTTTAGAGGAATTAGGAAAATTGGATTGGTGAACTTTGATGGTGAGTGGCCTCTTTAAAATTTTTTCTAACATTCTAATGTGTCAGTAAACGAGTGTAGGCCTTTTCATAGACTGGGGCACTGTCCAGGTGTGCCTTGTGCCTGATGCTATCAAGTTAAGGTTAGGGCCATGTAGCTTAAATACTGAATTAGACTAAGCAGATTTTTGTATTTCCAAATACCTACATAAGGACATGATAATACTGAAACCCCACATAAGGGGAATTTACTTGCCAGGTTATCTTTAAAACAAAACTAATGATTCTAACTGAACTGTTATCTTGCACAGAGTTCATGTTTTGCGCCAAGCACAAGGATCCACGTGAAAACACCCTGCAAAGGAAAATACTACCACCAACTTTGTTATACAATAGTGTTTGTACTTTCATTTAGAGTTGCATGAAGCATCTGGAAAAATATGAACTAAGCTTACTGTAAGACTTCACATCACCATACCAACATTCAGTGAAGAAATGCAGAAGGAAAAAGCCTTGAAGGTGGTTGAAGGCTCTACTTTGCATAGTAGCCTAAAACCGACTTTGACAAGTTTGAATACCCAAATATCCTGGGGCCTCATGTATAACGTCGTGTGTAGAACTCACACTATAACATGGTGTAAGCACAAAAGCGGGAATGTGCGTACGCACAGAAAAATCCAGATGCAGGAATCTGTGCGTACGCAAACGTTCACGTTCTTCCACTACATAAATCCCGATCAGCGTGAAAAGTAACGCACGTGCACACGCCTTCTGTCCCGCCCCAACTCCTCCCAGAATTATGCCTCTTTGAATATGCAAATCGATATAAATAGCCTTCTGTGAAAAGACAATGGGAAAAGCACGGGGGAAAATATAAGAATTTCAGCGAATACCATGTGGAGGCAAAGGAAAAACGTACTATTTGTTGGTTTAAGCAGTGATATAATCAACAAAAGAAAGTTGATCGAGTGACACATTGTCAGAGAAATTCGAAAGCTCAAGTTCACAGTGTCCAAAATAAAAAAAGAAGTTGTCATATATCAAAGTCAGCGTGAAAAGGCGACTCATAGCGGACCGTCTGAGTGTCATATGAAAGCTTATTAGGGTACAGACAAAAAAAAATAGGCACACAGTGGGGGGGGGGGGGAAAGCACGAAATGTCAACTTTAATCTCGAAATTTCCACTTTAATCACGTAGTTTATTTTGTTATTAAAGTAGAACATCATAAACTTCATCTTAAAATTGTTTATTTTACTAGTTTCTCAAGTAGCACGTTAAATGCTTTGTTCTGTGTTTGATCTTCTATGTGCTCTGTGTGTGTGAATCACTACGTGCTTCCATTCTTTCTCCGACAGGACACAGAATCCATTACATTCGTGATATTACAGCTCTCTGAATAATTAAAATACTGAGATGTATACGTGATCATGCTTTCATTCCTATCATCTAGAAAAAGTTATTAAACATGGGAACACAGTGGCGCAGTGATTGTTCATATCTCACGCAGAGGCTTGCTGCGCCATGTGCGACCTTCGATGAAATAATTACAGAAGTACTGTCTTTTTCAAATGTACTAACCTCCAATTCCTTTCCTTACTTTGTTCTCCAAATACCCAATCAGCTCTGTAATAAACGTTAAGCCATCTGTAAGCTTAGAACGCCGATTCTTCAAAACTTTTAAGGAACATTGAAATATCTTCGTAGTACATGTTTAATTATTCTATCCGTCTATCCTTCCAGTGTTGCGTTAGCACCAGCAATAATACAGCGCAAGGCAGGAGCTATCCTTGAACTAGCTAGCGCTACGGCACTGTGTCCTCACATGTTTAATTATTAACAATACAGATTATTTAAATGAAGTTAAAGTTTTCTCTGTATACTATAAGCAACATATTTTGCTGCATTTCATCTTAAAAATGAAGCATCATACGTGCTTTATAAAGTGGCGCAGGTTGTGCAATATTATAACTGTAGTGCAAGTTTACAGTGGGGTAATTGTACTTATAAGTACAAACAGTTCTACAAGGAGCACTTGGACTGATTGAGTGCGTTTATAGTTCTAGGGATGAAACTGTTTCTGAAACGCGAGGTCCGTACAGGAAAGGCTTTGATGCGTTTGCCATGGCTGAGGTAGTGTGTGCTTGAAACTGTATACCGATAATTCTCTTTCCAATCAGCTGCTGCTGTGATTCCCCACTCAGATACAGTGATATAAATACTCCGAGTGGTGCAGTGAGAGTAAAATGGAAAAAGATGATCCGCTGTGGCAACCCTTAACGGGAGCAGCTGAAAGAAGAAGATGATACAGTGAGCGTAACAATGCTAAAGCAGTTATGGTATTTGGAATACTATGGCTATTCCCTGGACCATTATATTGCTACAGGTTAATTACAATCAGATGCATTACACTAATAAACAATATGCAGTTAATTTCAGTGTATTTATAAAGCCGCGTCAGGAATGTGGGTCTAAGAAAGAAAGGGTAACCACACAGGAACAGTAGCACTGCTTTGACGCTGGGTGCCGCCAGTCTGCAAAACCGAGCAGAGAAATTGCGTACACCTGGGTATGAGGTACCGTGGAAATGGCCGTGGCTTTACGCCAAGTTTAGGTTTTATACATCGCGATTTGAGCGTGGAAACGTTCATATGCAACATTTCTGTGCGTACACACCGTTTATACATGAGGCCCCTGGTGTCTTTATTTTACTGATAAATGTAACAATTTAAACACAACAAAGAAAAGCACCAGCTGCTCATTCTCAAATTCTGGATGCTAGGTCTTCTGGAAAAAGTGTTTTTTCCTACCAAGTTATTTTTCTTAACCCTTGCATGCTGTACAGGTCAAATTTGATCAGTTTTGACATTTGACAGTAGTAAAAAATACCCTAAATGTTATTTTAGTTTGAAATTTGATGACTTTGCCTAAAGTGACCCAAAATACACAAATGCAAATATTTTAAAGTTTCACACTGTTGTACAGGTGCTATAAATTTTTGTACATTGGGACACTTCTGAGCCAAATTTGACCCGTATCTATGGAAATGGATTTTAGATCAACCAGTGTTGATCAAATCAAGTAAAATGGAGGTTTTAGGGAATCTTGAAACTGTGGAAATGTACAAGTCATGTCTTTATATTTTAATTTTTTTATATTAAGCCACATTTGTCCAAGTTCCCGCAGAGACAGGAATCTGCTGGTCTTTGAAGGGTCATAGTAGAATCTTAAAATAGTAAAATAAATAAATAAATAAATAAACCAACCAACAGGAATCGGAATACAGGGTGCACATAAGAAACAGGTCATACAGAGGACAAAGGGTGCCTAGACACAAACAGCAGATCTGTACCTGCAAGCACAAGCACCTGCACTGTAACAAAATCTAAACAAATTAGAATCCATTTATTATGAACTTAGATTAAAACAGAGCAAAAGAGGGGTTTGGGGTCAAGATTATAAAGGCATCTGAGCTGCCATTACAGTGACTGACATTATGGCAGCAGTGGCATAGCTAGAGTTCGTGCCGCTCATGGCGGGGCAGTGCTTCATTTTGCCGCCCTCCAACATATCTGAATATGTTAACCTATTTAAATAGAAAATTAAGACAACTACAGAAAAATAATACATTTTGCATAGATTTATTCATATACAGTACAGAGAAACAGCAATAATTTTTCACATATAATTTATAAGCATCAACTAGACAAGAATATAGTATAGACGCACTGACAAGCCATGTTCTAATTATTAGTTTAATATAATTATGCTATGAAAACCAGAACCAGTGATAGGTGGGGATGCTTTCTGCACAGAGCAAGAACGCATTTCGGAATGATAATGAAATTATAAATTAGTTATCTTCCTAGAAATTACCAGTGTAATGTTAGTTTATTTTTGTTATTGCCTCATAAAACTTGCTGTGGTGTCGGATGCCGTCACAGAAGGACAGTCTAAAAATTTCTGAAGCATTTGTGGATAAAAATCAGAATTTTACTTTTCATTCATGAGTGATATTTTTCCAAACCCTGCTGCTTACACACGAATTGTACTGAGCCTTTTGGCCAATAATGCCACTCGGGGTGGACAGCCCCTTCCTAGCTATACCACTGTATGGCAGCAAGACTTACTGTGCAAGAGACCCTTGATCTGATCTTCAAAGAACCAAGCCATGACCCTTGATTACAATGCCAACCTTGACAAAGTAACGGGCACATACAGGTACTTACGCTGGCCTCTTTCAATATTACAAAGTATCTGACATATTAACCTACAATGCTTTTGTCAAATGGAGTGAGCTGAACACTACCTGGAGGGCAAGCAAGAAGAAATGGTGTAGGTTCTTTTTGGAGGAGCTAGGAAAGGCCCTTGCAAGTCCTTGCATGCAAAGAAGTGACCTTCTCCACACAGCAGCTTCAGTAGCACTGGTAAGGGGAGAATAGCAATCTGAGCCTGGCCTTGATCAACAAGTCACGCAAGAAGCCAATTCATGGGGACAAAAGAGAATGATATTATTGCGGGTAGTTAGAATTTGTTTATGATAAAGCTGGGAGGACAGTGTTTAACGGTTACACATGGTTATATAATAAATCCAAACAAACAGTTCCAGAAAGTTGACATTTTCACTTTCAATAAATATTTAAATTAATTGCTGCTATGCTAGATAAAACGGGACGCAATATTGTGTGATAGTAGAGGTTTTTCTCCAAAAATGAGTTGTAAAACCTAAAAACTTCCCTAGCTCTTCAAAACATTAAGGATCAATCATTCATTAATGTCAGATAGGCTATTTATACATTCTAAAAAGATCTGTTGTTCAAAATTCAGTATAGACAAAAATTAACCCTGACCATACTGTGAAGGCATGAAATATGAACAGAATGTAAGGGTTAAAAATACTCATGTGAAATCATCTCATCTAGTGTTATGGATAGTTTATATAATAATGTACATCAGTAATTAAATACTGACCCTATTATCTGGTACAGTATCTAGTACTGTAAGTAACTTTGGAACACCATTTTGGATTCAGACCGCTTAAGTTTAAAAAGGAAAGTAATTTCGTTTTAATTCTTGTCCTGTTAATGATTAAAATGTCCCTAAATAAAGTTCATATGCATAAGGATGCATTTCAATAGAAAATGCTATTGGTTTAATTTACTGGGTGTATTTATGACTGATTATCTTTAAACCCAGATTAAACAAATTGTACCAGATTAAAAACAACTTGCAGGCTACAACCTGATGTGCATCACTGAGCAAAGTACTCATATGTACCAACCTGTACACTTCCTGGGACTTTCATGTGTTAACTCACTTCAAGTGATCAAAGCAAAACTAACTTATTTATGTAGACAAACATGAAGTGCATCAACTAAGGTTTTAAATAGACTATTCAGGATTTAGTACAACACCCAAGACTGATCAAATGCTAATTCAGTGACCCAATATGAACTGGTAGTATCTTTGGTGGTACAAGTTTCAGTGTAAACAGAAATGTCCAGTCATAGCTATAATGCAAATTAGCCATATCTAAAAGATTTGTTCCAACATTTTAGGGATCTAGAAGACGAAAAATCTAATGTAAATAAAAGTTTACCCAGTTGAACAGGCCTGGTCAGGTGAAGTAAGATGATGTCATTAGAAGGCGGGAAACCTCCAGAGTCTTCATGTTCATACTTTTCTTTGACACTAATCTGCTGTAGAGACTCCACTTCTGAAGACAGATCATATGCACCCAACACAACTTTGTCCATTATTGTACTACAAAGAAAAAAAAAAATCAGTTTTAAATATTATAGCAAATGTTTTCTTGTACTGTAATATTCTAGTACCAAAAATAGATTTAAATGTCTATAGCAGGAAATTCTACCATTCTTCACTTTAAGTGCAGTCTATAACATTGCCTCAACATGAACTTCATAATTTGAGCTTTCACTTCTACTGTACATTTGACTATTACATACTTTTAAAAATATACACGCCAAAACACTAAAAAACTCACTGTCTCTACGGTATATGTTTACATTGATAGCTTGGCCTTGTATTACACAAAGCCATTTATCCTTTATCACAAATTCTTTTTTACTCATGAAGTCAAATTAGGTTTGTTTACAGTGGTTTTGTGCAAGTTTTAGGAGCACATTGCTGATGAGTCAAATGACATCTAACTTGACCTCAAACTGGTACATGCCATTCACCTCTCTAGATACCATTCTTAGTGTACAGACTGAAAACGCTCTGTACAGGTTGAAGTTCTGTGCCTCTCCTTATCGAAAAGAAAAACATTTTTCTTCTGCATGAAAAGGTGTTGAATTCCTGAATCCTCTAATCATTCTTAGTGTCTGTAGGCACCACACCTTCTCTAGCTAAAAATTGTTAAATCAAGAGACATTTTAATTTCATTAAGTTAGAGTACTATATAAAAACGCCAGCCTGCTGCCTCTTAAGATATATTTTGCCTACTAACAAGACTAATAGGATATATTTAACTGTATTAGACTTTTTAGTCAAATAAAATTACTACTGCTTTGTAAGAGGACAAAAACCTGAAAGAAACCAGCTTTTAGCATTCATACTTGTGCATCACATCATCAACATGTTCACTCTGTAGCTCTGTTTGGTAGCATAGCTATATAACAGTGGGAAGTAGCCATATAACCTTGTAAATAAGCTACACAAGTACTGAATAGTGATGAGCTTAATAAATATCAAAATACCTCTGCTACCTTAGTAGTGTTTAGTATTGAACCTTCCAACGCTAGTATCAAAACACAGTTTTTCCAAGAGACAGCTCAGGGACTGGATATAAAAATTCAAAAATATTGGGATTGCATTCTGATGTTGGTCACAAGATAGAAAGTCTTTGAGAGCAGGACTGAGTTGATAACACTATTCCAACCCAGGACTAACTACACTTTCATATAACCATATGCTTCACCTTCCAAGAGTATTAAAACATTAGATCACCACAGGCATTACAGGAATGGTGTCAAAGGTCAGCATTTGAGTCCAACAGAAATCTAAGGAGGAAGATAAAAATGAATAGTAGAAAATATTTTATCACTTAGTGTGCAGCTTTTGAGACTAAAAGCAGACTTTTTAGGAGCCATAAACTTCAATAAAAGGCTACACATTTTACAGGCGAACATTTTACAATTAATGTTTGAAAAACAAATTGAAATGATCGCCCATGTTGATGACCAAAATGTTTAAAAGAAAATAATAGAGGTTTATGCATCAACTGTGTACTGTGCCTAATTAAGCAATTTCAGCTGAATGTTTTAGACCTAATGAAAAGCAGATTGATGTGCTTAACAGACTAAAAATCTATTTGCTTGTTCTGATTAACAGACAGATGGAGCACAATGAGGGTAAATGGGTTGGGGGGTTGAAGCGTCCTGTAAAATTTGCTGAAGTGTTTATTTACATAAAATGTAAAACAAATTGCCAAAATTATTGCACTTACTTAAAATTACAATGCCACGGTGCAAGAACCCACTCTGGATGGATGAGGGCACCAATGCAGTAATGTATTCCATTAGCTTGCAGACTTGTTACCCATGGCATTGAGTAAGGAAAAGCCTCTATACTTTGCATTCCTTTTGCCTTTGTTTCACAGGGCCTAAATTTTGGAAAGCCACAAGGATCTAAAGACAAAAAACATTAAAAATGTAACATGTTTTACAGTGACCAGAAGTACAACATTCAAAGAATGGATTTACTGTAACCCAACGACTACAGTTCTAACTGCCTGAAGGAGTCACCATAAATTGCCGATCTAAAATTACCTAACCTTATATCACAGTATACTTTCTGAAGACATTTATAGACAAACAGTTTTGAAGAATGGAAAATCTGTACCCTCACCTGCTTACAGAAGTATTAAAACATTTTCCACACTGGAAAAAGTATATTAGGCCTAACTACAACCAACAAAAACAAGGCATCGGTATGAAGCAAACAGTATAAAATGTCAAAAACAAATTTTGTAGACATGGATGCCTACATTTGTCCATATCCTGAATTGTCGGGTTGATGTTTGTAGACTGTGTAGTATCAGAATACTCAATTCTAAAACCATGACCAACCACACTTGCATCAGTCTCCAGCACCAGTGTCACAAAATTGCCACTGGAGATGAGGTTTCGTGGGCTCTGGGTACCACTGAGTGTATCTACAAAAAAAATAATCATTATTTAATAGTTTCCTAGGAAATCTTCCTTGTTTATAGAAATAAGAGCACAGCAACATCTCACAGTTTGCAGAGTATATACAATAAAACCTATTGAAATAATGTAGAAACATCTTTCAGGAGATTTATAGTAAAAGCACAAAAGACCATACTGCTCAGGGACATCTAACCTTCCTCTGATGTGCACCATTATCCAAGCATAGAGGTACTATGCATTGCAAGCAAAATTAAATTTTTTCCCATCCCTGCTTAAATTTTTAGCAACATGCCAAGTTGGTATGCAATGTCTAAGTTCTCAAACCTCATTATGAACCAAAATAAATTTGAAATTGCATTTAGAAAAAGGCCTATTCAGTTTTGATGACTAAATGCTTTTGGATTCTGCTAGTTAAAACACCCTGTAAAAGCTATAATAAAACAGAAGATGGTTTTTATGCAACTCAGTCTAATTTGAAAATGACCTCTGTTTAAATTTGTGCATATGTGAAAGATAGTAAATGGTAGTTTGAGTGCTCCCTGAAAAATATTTTCCTTATACTTGCTGATGAACCACAGAAACTGTCTGCAGGTACCGGATTTTGGAGAAGTGTTAAGAAAGTCATCTAAAACAGGATATAACTGGGGCATTTGACTAGCCCCAGGAATAACCAATAACTGCAATAAGGATCAACTAATACAAGACATACTTCACAATTATACAATTCAGTATAATGGTATTATATTAACTAAAAATAATTGTGAATTCACCCCTATTTTCATCTTAATGCAGCAGAAGTGCACTAATTTTCCATATCAATTAACCTCTTAAAACGAAGCAACATGAATATTAGCTTTTATTAATTTAAAATAGTGGTTATTCTGATAATAGGTTGCAGATATTCACTCATAATGAAGACAAGCCGTATGTGTTGGTTTTGGTTGAAAAATTTGTGGGCCATGGTTCGGGAGTTGTTTTATTATGGGTAGAGGAGAGAGAGAGAGAGAGATATCATAATGTATTTAAAGGATGGTTGCAGACTAACCTTTCACCACTGAAAATAAACCGCTGCCACACAGTGTTTACACTCTGGCTCAGCTGCTTGTGCTGTTGGGAATGTCACTGCCCCCAGACCAGAGGCCCATCATTCCCCCAGAGTTTTGTAAGCTATTCAGGGGTAGCAGAGCTAGAGCAAAGCAACAGAGAAAAAGAGGAGATGCTACAAGCCTCTGGTGCCATATCTGTGCTAATGGGTAATATAAGATCGCTCTCAAACAAAAAGGATGAATTACCAGCATAAACAAAGAGTCGGAGGAATTATTGGGCAAGTAGTTCTGTGCACCTCACAGAGATGTGGTTACATGAACGGATTCCTGATGCTAATGTTAACATCAAGGGGGGGCTTTCATTTGGTTAGAGCAGACCAGAACAGACAGTGGGGGGGAAAAAAGGGGAGGTGGCGTCACATGAATCACATTACTATAAAGGAACATCTGTTTTGTCCAGACATTGAGCTATTAGCACTCAGCATGCAGCCATAATCTGCCCAGACATTTTTCTCATAGTGTTGTGATAGTGTAGGTTCCCCGGTCAGCTGCCATTAGTCTCTGCGGGAATTGAACTGGCAACCTCTCGATTATGAGTCAGCAAATCTTACTGCTGTACCACCCAAACAGTCATGTCACCGGCTTACCCTAAGCCAACTTCTTTTTCTTCGGTTATATTCTTGAATAAAAGTGCACTTCTTTTGTTATACTTGTACCTTTTGTGAAAGTATTTGTTTGATATTTGGACTTCAGTCACACATTATACACCATGTCTACTAAAACATGAAAATGTTTGGTTTAGCGATGTGTTTACACAGATCACACATGAATTGTATAGGCTTAATATATCATTTGGAATACATTTCTAGGCACCTCAGTATCAGATAAACCACTTGAGCACAGATATTCTTTGCGACTTGAGCTATGGCGGTGGGGGGTTTGGGGAAATAATGGATAGCTGGTTGCTTGCACTGATCAACACATTTACAACACACAAGCCAACGGAGAGGTGCAAAGGAATTTAAGGTGGGCCGGGATTACAAGTTTTTTCGTAGGCTTCAGGGATTCTAGTGTTAAGCAGGGAGTTGGACTGTATATAGGAGTCAAAACGCAGAGATGTGATCCAAAACTTGAAAGTGAGAACATAGTATAGCATTATAGGCCTCACAAACTGATGTATAGAAATTGCTAACACAGTTACCCCTCTGGTGGCAAAATGTACATCCTGGAAAAGTTTGGGGAAAACCAACTTCAGCCTACAATAAATCTGTGCATTATTACAAACTATTCCATATTGTGAATTGATTTACTAGACATGAACACGAAAGGACTAACAATTAACACTTAGTTACCACTTCTATGAAAACTAGCTCAGTTCCACAGACATAAATCACTTCCAAACAAATAATGAGGCAAGCAAATGCCAATAATGCCCACCAGAAATCTTACAATAGTGATTTAGGTCACATGTCCTCTTGTAATCAAATACTGATAATCATTAGCTTCTTTCCTTTCAATTAGCTGTGAGGACACCATGCATTCATACAACTTGATTCATTCACTATCATGGGTAGATGCAGAGTAGGTGGTTTCACATGTATACTGTATTCTACAACTTACCTATTATGACAGCATCTACATTAGGTCCATCATGAATAATCAGCTTGTCCCAGCCAGTTTTGCCATTTTCCAATGAGAAGTCCTTTACCTTTACAAGTATTCGGTGGCCAGATGTAGTGTATATTGTCCACACGCATTTTAGATTGTTGTAGTAAGGTTTCGGATAATTTGGAGATTTCAGTTCTCCAGGAAGTTCTTTAAGCAGCATGAATTCTGTACATGCAGCTAATTTGGGGAGGAAAAAAATAATCCGCATCAGTATTATAACATGTTATAGTATATATTTTTCTTACCAGCACAACCAAAAGAAAATGCTTAATTCTGATAAAATCAAATATAGCTAAAACAATTGAATAAGGATGGAATATGCAACGTACCCAGCTTCTCATTTTCTCCAAGATTATTGATAGATTCTGATAAAGAGAAACAAATGTCATCAGTTCACCTTAAGGTGATCCAATAACAGCCAACCATAGTTATGACATCCACATTCGCACCTTTCTCTTCCGAAATTTTATAACTGCCATTCGTCATCAAGTCCAGCTCTTAATATCACATGCTAAAATAACTCCTTCATTAAGATTTACCTGGTTTTAAAAATCTGCATACATAATACAGCTTGTAGCTCCTCTCTCAGTCAAATAAAATGTATCTTGATAATTGATTATTCAGGAGAATAAAATCAAGACAATTGGCTTGTAAATTACAGTGTGAGCTGTACACTTAATTGTGAAAATTTATCTTCTGAGATAAATACTGCATTAGTGATACTTAACATGCTCTTAAAATGCCAATTTTAAAGTTATTAAAACAAGGCCAATCTTTCATAAGAGTCATTTTTCTTGGTGGTTAATGCAACATTAAAAGGATAACCTAAACAGCCATTCACAATACACTCAAATGTAAGTAGAAAACTGCTAGTCCCATTAGTACTCAAAGTTTGTGATCAATGTTACAAAGAGGATTCCTAAATAATTTATGTTTTAAAAGTGCAGTCAAATGGTAGTATTTAAAATAGCATAATCATGAGCCAAGACACAATATGACCCTTTATTGGGATTAAAATGCAAGAGCAGTTTTCTTAGAATACTTGGCTAATGGCCAGATTTCACATTTGTCGTGTATTTCCAAATATCATGACTTGCCTATCCATTACCAAAGCCATATCATCCATTAAAATTTTTTCTTCATCATAATACAAGGAACTGCATACTGATCTGCTCCACACTACATCCCATTTGTAATGTTTGTTAATTTCTGATTCTCCTAAAAAGTTAGGGTTAACAAATCTTCAAGTCAGTTTATGCATTTGTTTTTTTGTAGCTGGCTCATTAAATACCAGTAGTCAAGGCAAAAATCACACAGAATGTTGCATTGTCAGCAAATTCACAAAGCGGTTTTTCTCTCCATTAGTACCTAAAGAAGAGTCTCTCAGAAATTTTAAGTGAACTGTTCTCACTTACTGAATTTTCCACCAGGCTGTATATAGTCTGATTTATAATGTGACTTTATTTTCAATTTATGACTATGAATTTGTCCACTGCAAGTGAGTGGTGATGTATGCAAGAGCTCTTCAATGAGTTGGTTACCCATTGTACTCACTACCTCTGTTCGAGGCTTTTTTAGGCAAACTGGACAAATCGGTTATTAAAGATGGACAGAGAGATGTATACACATTATGCATCCACAGTTTGCTTCAGAAATAACTCCGTTAACACCTGGTTAGATGTACTCAAAGTGCCTTGAGTCACTATACAAATACTGCACTAAAATAAAATCACATCAAGTACTTTCTGTCAACAGTACTCACTCCTTAAAACGTTCCGTGACTCTTCTGAAAAAGTGAGAACTGACCTTAAAAATTAAAAGTACTCCAGTACTAAGTGTTACATCTGGTTAGTTCATGAAAATCCCAAATTACAGAAGGACTCCCCGATTATGTGCTCTGGACTTGAATGAATGGAACCAACATTCTTTCAATGAGGGAGCAGATGAGACAGACAAAATTTTTTTAAAAATCAGGCAGGAGTGGATTTTTAAAGATCAGTCCTATGTTTAAAAAATATACACAACAAACAATGAATGTTAAATTATTTTCAAGATTAGACAACATTAAATTGATTCAGCCAGAGAACATTTCAATTCAAGATTAAAGCAACAGGCTACCATTTCTGGTGAGAAGGTTATGCCACTCTGTTCAGACCATCCTGCAGATTGTAATACAACTGAAAACCATTGCCTGTAAATATTCAATTGCCTATTAAAGCAAAAATCAAACAGTTATCCTAGCTTACCTTCTGAAACATTTAAGAAGAAATATTGCAAGACAAATCCTGAATCGGTAAAATTACAGGATGCATTGAAAACTATAGTCACTTCTGATACAGAGGATTTCACACTGGGAGGAAGACCCTCGCCATAGAAATGGCCTAGAGGGGGGGGGCAGAAAAAAAAAAAAAAAAAAAAACTAAAAAGTCACTAAAATTGCTAACAGCACAACCTGGCATCTCTATAGTATAAAATTCAAAACCACGCTTTCAAAAGGCACATTAAAAAATGCTTATATAGTAATTAGTTATCTAGTAAATCTCCTTCCTATATACTTACCCAAAAGCTTTTCACTGCTTCCTACTCCCTCAAATATATCAAGATAATCCACACAAAAGTCATGAACAACCGATGTTCTGAAGAAATTAAAGTCAATCCTTATTACAGTGTTCAGTTGGCCCACGATTCTATAACTATAACTATTGCACCAAAAGGGGAAGAACAGGATACACAAAACTAATTAGAATTTGCAGATTGCAAAACACTTTTTAAAAATTGTTCATATTTAATAAAATCGATTAGGTGTTTAATAGCACCTCTAATTTTAATAAGACAGTAAAAATGCTCTGTACACTAAGCATCGATCATCAGAGAGAGATAGAAGTTACCATGCATTAAGAGAATAGTTATTTGGATATCCAGGGGATTTTATCTCCCCATCAGCAGGTCCAAGCAACAAGACATCTTGGGCATTCAGATTAAATTCCTCTTCACTTGCCTTTTTAATCTTATGTTTTTTACCACTTGCAGAAAATTCTGAAATGTCAAAGAAAATTACTTCTTTTAGTACACTGTGTAAGGCAGAAAGATCTACCTTCAGTTCAAGTGCCAGTATGACACTAATACCACATTTCATCATAAATTTCTTATTCAAAAGGCAACTTTGATGCAAAGCTTTAAATTACAACACCTATGGACCATGGTCACATTCAAATTTCCCAAAATTTGATACACTTACCAATTTGTTTAATTGTATAATTAATAACAAAGCCTTTTCTTTTGGCTGGATGATCTGTAACAAAAATAACCTTCACTACTGAATTTTCCTGTGAGGCAGATATGGTTATGTCCCGTAAGCTTCCACAAAATCTTCCTAAAATATTTAGACGACAGGAAAAAAAACTTGAAAAGTTAAAATGAACTGTTTACTAGTCTAAAATAAAACCGCATTAACAATGATGCTGTCCAACAAACAGAATGTAGAATTTTTACTGTAATGGAACTAATGCTCATTGATCCTGAAATTCATATTAATGTATACCTCACTGAAAGAAGCCATTCATTAAAAAAACAAGAAAAGCAGAAAAATATAAAGACATGGATACTCTCGTTCCTGCACAATAAATATGAAGCAAACTTCCGAATTCTCTGAGGTGCAGGTTTATTGCTGGATTCCAAGAAAGGCATTAGTCACAAAGCAGATGATTAAACAGTCAGTCCATACTACTGACTCGTGTCCAAAACTCCCTTAACTTACCAGATATTTTAGACAGAGTCAACCATATTAATCTTGCCAGTCTGAACAAACTGTATACAATGATTCTTTCAGAAATTGGTATGGGATATCCAAACCAAGGACAAAAAACAAAAAAAAACAAAAAAAAAAAACAAAAAAAAAATCAGATATGGAATGAGAAATCACTGGTTTAAGATATCGCAAGGAAAATTCTATATCAAACAAGACTATCCTGCCGGAGTGGATATTACATGCAAAAAAAACAAACAAACAACAAAAAAAAACCCACAGCAACAACTGTGTAATATAGTGCAAAATTACTGCAGTTTGGCTTTTTATAACTTTAATGCACTTCAATATCCCATAAGTTTCCAATTGTCAATTGACGGATATCAACTGATCTTTGTTCACCATTCTAATGAATCCAGGTGCAACATAGGTAACATTTCATTTGAAATTTTATTTTGTTCATGAGTTCTAGTACGAGTGAAGTTCTCTTGGAATAAATTCTAAAAAATGGGGAACTATCTGAGGTTGGTGTTTAGCTTCTACCCCGCCATACCATAAAGCCAATTCATCTTTATAAAGAATATCCAAAGGTCATGATATGTTTTTAGATTCTAGTGCAAACCAGAATTTACTATTGCGTTAGATCATGCATACCTGGAAATTTAAGCAATGTTCTTACAGGAATAGTTTAATACATTTAAAAAAAAAAAAAAAAAAAGTGAAAAAATTCTTGTATAACTCCTAATATAGGTTCTAATTAACATCATGACTTTATAGAAATTCTATGCTGAGGGGATGATTTGGATAAGAAGCACAACAAAAAGAAGGCAATCAACAATAGGTATACAGGTTTGCCCTTGCTAGTGTACTCAGCTACATAATATATGTCTTCATAAGATTTAATATGTGAGGCTCTACATTTTCTTTTGTAGTCTTCAACTCATTATATGGGTTCACTTAAAGGTTTCAGTGTTTTTCTGTGAACCATTCCATTTAAGCTAAGTATACATGCAGCTTTGCCTTTGTACTGTGATTGCATGGGAACCATACTGTGGCTTGAAAATTAAAAGCACAATTAAGCAATCAAATTAAAAGCACAATTATGCAAAGCTGAAAGTATTGTACTCAGGTCTTTCAGAACTAATTGGTCACAAAGATTTTGTTTGATAAATTACTTCAAATATCTATAATAAGATTAATTTTTTTTTTTTTTTTTTTTTTTTTTAGTACCAGCAGGTTTAGTTGTAAGCTGTGGTCTTTAAATGTTAAAATAACTTGCCATATGCATTAACCTTTCTATACTCAAGAGGATGGCAGAGAATGAAAGCCCCTGTATCCATAGAACAATTAAGATATTGTTACTACTACATTTGTATGATGCTTTTATCCATCCATATTATGTTAAAGAATTTGCTCGACTCACACAGAAAGTCATAGGAAGGAATTACATAATCAACCTCCAGGTTAAGTTCATTTCCCCTCCCACAACAAACTGCTTGCCTAGAACTAATGACCAACACGTCCAATACACTTCTGTTTGACACTTGTTAAAGCATTCCTCTAAGTGGGCAATTTCGGTTGCTGAAGAAACCGAAACAGCAGAGATTTAATTTGAAAAATGATTTATACCATATACAGTATTTATGTATACTACAGTATGTGTTCCATGACATGCCATTATTACCATAACATTTTCCATATGTTAGAAAGCAAGTATGTTGTGTAGCCTTATTTTGGTTTAGCATTGATTTGATAGGACAATGTTGCATAGTTAAGGTAGGAAAACAACAGTTCTAGCTAAATTATAATATGGGGGAACAATGTAATTTAACACTAGAATTACCGAAGCCTACAAAAAAAAACTCGTAATTCTGGCTCACCTTAAATCCCTTCACACCTCTCTGTATGCATCTGTTGTCTTGTAAACGTGTCTATGCACAAGCAGCCTACAATCCCCACACCCACCGCCGCAGAAAGAGCGAAAAGTTCTTCCAGCTCAAGCCTAAATTTTCTGGGAGTGAGTGTGTAGGTGTGACGATGCGGGTTCTGCTCCATGCTTTTCCTACACAACCTCTGTTCCCTTCTTTCTCCCTTTTTTGTTCTACCCATTCGTTAGCTGGCTCGTGCTTCTATATGTCGAGAGGGCATAGCAGCTGTGACAAATTAGTCTCAGTAACAATCACTGATGTGGGCAGTCTCTCACCTGTGCACTTAGGCGAGAAACGCCCACACCGCAGATCGCCCTGAGACCCGCTACAGCCACAACTACCATGCCCCCTCACTAAGCGGCAAATATTTTAAAAACTGACCTTTGCTGAGAGCTGTGGACCCGCTATACCACAGTAGGGTACATAATATTTGTAACACATGCATTTCATGTGTGTTCTGTGTCTACAACAATCTATGTAAACACATTAAAACAAACAAGTTTTTCATGTTTTAGTAATAAATGACAAAATGTAGAAATGAACTGTATAATGTGTGAAGGCTGAAGTCCAAATATCAAATAAACACTCACAAAAGGGACAAGGACAATGTGAGAGCTTCCAGGGTGTAGCAGTAAGAACTGCTGACTTGTAATCAAAGTGGTGGCTAGTTTGTTTGATACCAGCTGCCTCACAAATTTACCGTTTCGAGTAGTGAGCTGCTCGTTAATATATTACAATAAAAACATACATTTGATTTGTGATTTTGTTTTTCACTTTTATTCTCAGTCACAATCACAATACAATCAGTCCCCCCCCCCACCTCAGATCTGACGCTGTTAGTTTTTATTTCAAACTGGGAATAAATATAAAAATTCTCTGATCTGGGGGGATAAAAGTTGACACAAACGCTGGTGAATCTGCCTTACTCGTATCTCATGGTCACTTGAATTTTTTTTATTCAGTTTTTTTTGAGTGTTCCTGCTCACGCTGAATTAGTATGCGCCTTATAGTCCCATAATGTCAAAGCCGCACTGACAAAAAAAAAAAAATAGGTATATATGATTTTTGGAATAATTCATTTTATGACCTGTATAGTACACTTTGGAAAATATTGTGGCACTGATGCAACATTATTCATATTCATTCACAAGCCTTCTTGCAGTTATAATCAGTGACCGCTTCTACCTGCCGCCACCCGATCTTGCCCAGTCTCCACATTTTGGTGCAAGGTGGGGGTTTTTTGTACTCCAGGACATGCAGAGGAAAGAATAGTACAGAGAACTCAGTTCCGTGCTATATGCAATAATCAAATTCAAACAACAGTATAGTAGGCTACTTGCTGACAAAGACAAAAGATGCCGACAGAGAGGTGCGAAGGGATTTAAGGTGGGACAGAATTACAAGTTTTTTCGTAGGATTTGGTAATCCCAGTGTTACAAGAAAACCTGGGAACAACAGAGGCAAGGCCAAAGCATGACCATTAAACTTTTTTCTTTTTTTTTTTTTTTTTAAAAGAAAAAAGGAAACAAGAAGCAGAGTTAATTAAATGCAATTACATATCAAAGAAGTTTAGCAAACAGATTGGACAGAAATTCTGTTTGAAAATAATCCACATAGCCTTACCCAACAAATGCCGTGCTCCATCATCAGACTCCTCACAGATGGACAAATAGGCCTTTTCGCAGTTAGGAGACTCCATTATTGAAATTTCAATAATATCCAACACCACCTGACTGTTTAAACTTGAATAAACAGTCCAGGAACAGTTAAGACAGCCATCATAGTAATAGGGATAACCAGGAGAATGAAAAGATCCTTCTGGACTTATTAATGGCTGATCATCAGGGCATTCTGTTTTATATTAAAAAAAAAAAAAACAACAATACATTGGTGCATAATCTGGCTTTTCCCTGCTATGATATGGAACACAAGATTATACATTATCTTAGGGCAGAACCCAACCATTTAGTTGCAAAACAGTTGTTGGGAAATCCACACAATGCCAGGTCAAACAAAAGTATTTGCTGCACTTTGACAGGTTTCCTGAGCTTCTCAAAAAATAAATACCGTCACTGATTTTAGTTTATAATGAAATGTGTCATGTGTAAAGTGCTTAAATTTTCCTAAACTCCTCTATATTGCCTGGGAATGGTTCCTAATGACCTGACATGCTGCGATCTTTAAAGAGAGACTGCACATTTCTGTAGTAAGCATGTTTTGCATTGATCGACGAGAAATGCATTAGAGGTAATATCAAAAGGCAGTACTGATATGCACATAAAATGTACAACAGGAATTAACCAGCTAAAAGTGAGCTTTGTGAAAGATCAATGCACTTAGAATTTGACAGGCTACTTTCCTGACTGAAGCGCAAAGGCTACAACTGTTCAATCTTATCAAGCTAGTGACCCTCCCAAAGGAAAATTTTTCAGTAATGAAAAAAATCATTTGACAAGACATATATAGACTTAGAAAACTTGATTGCCCCAAAAATAAAAAAAAGTGTCTACTATTCATAAGTTCTCCAGAAATACAGCAACAAATTAGGTAATATAAATGGATGTGAAAGTCCAATGGAGAGCAGACATTGATTAGTGCACGTTTTTCCCTCCAATTTCACAAATCAACGGACATTGACATAGCACAATTGTCCAGTCCCTGCCCACCAAAAAATGGCTTTCAAAGACATTTATTCATGAAAGGACAATATTGGCTGGTGGTTGGGGGATCTCACACACACAGCTAATCACAGGTGAAACACTTTGCAGTCTTCCAAGATAACAGGTTTTCCAAAATTTCCCAGCTATCTTTACATACTCTAACACAATTGTGTGTGAAAAATATTATACATGAATTATAAATGCTGAACTGAAAATAAGATCAGTTTATACTAGGAGTCCACACTTGGAAAAAGGAGCTCTAAACACAAGAACTTATTTTTGCACATGCAAATTAGTTGGCTAAGCAGAAGCACACGTATAGCAGTTTAAAAAACTATTGCGGGGAAGAAAAATTTGAAATGTTTAAATGTAAACATCTTGAAAACTGTTACTAGATACAGTATTGTTAATTGATTTGCCAACATGCTAAAAATGAGCTCCACCTTGAACTACATGGCAGAAAAAAAAAGGACATCAGGCAATAGAGGAAATTAAAGCTATTATCTTCCAAATTGAACTGCTATAATCTTCAGAACTTTAAAAATATTTACACAGAAATGGAGTATTAGCCCAAAGAGTATATGGACATACTGTGCAATATATAGAGCAAACAAAGTACAGCATTAGAATCTGATGGGCGTTTTTGATTTTGCAATGCTGAAACCAGGTTTAGTATTTATACTTATTTTCTACAGAAAATGCTAAGGAGGACACTAGAGAGGTTGCATGTAAAATTCTAGCCCTACTGAATGGCACCGTGCCAAAATTAAAAGCTATGATCATTATTAAGATGATTTTGAACTTGTGTACAACAGAAGTGCCCCAAAAGGAGAACAAGCACTTTTAAAATAGCCACTTTTCTTGGGGTGACCCCTCTTTGGGAGTCTCCATTTTCCCATACAAAGATACGAGAATCAAAATTCCATTCAGCTCTTATTGATGATCACTTTGAGGCCTAATTGTGTAGCAAGCAGCTCCAATAATGCCTACGAAAAAGACAACATTCAGCATTAACATGTACTACAAGTACATATCTCCATTTTTTATAGAAAACTTGCCCCTTTTATTTTACATTAACTGATGAAGACTAACAACTTCGATTAAGAGTTAAAGTGCTATATAAATCTTAAGTGGCCACTCACATTTGGCATGTTGTTAATTAAAATAAACCACTCTGTGCTAGAAATTTAACATCTAATTAAAGGAATGATGAAGGAAAGATGAGCTACCACCCCTGATATTTGCGCAAACTATTGTCCATTCTACTTGTTTACAGGACATCTGCTGATTTCAGTACATTTTGTTGTTCACTTGACCCCTATCTGGACTCCTGACATGCCTGCAAAGGATTCTGACATGTATTAACCCTTTATGCTATTTCTTTAAGATGAAAGCTATGTTACCCTAAAATTATTCTTCCACATTCCTCCCTTTGGGATGTCTTAAAGTCCCACTAAAACTAAGGACCAGTTTCCTACTGTAACTCAATTCCCAATCTGTATATAACGTGTATATACTAAATATGTCTATTTCCTTACACACTATGCCTGGCACAAAATAAAACAAAGACACAAACATTTTATTTTCAGAGAGAATATACAAACTCTACATAGGAAACAAACCATACAAAACTATATTTGTGACAAAAAAAAAAAAAAAATCTTAACCTTTAATCTAAGCCCTATTTTTCTTACCAGTTACAATTTTCCACACACTATGTAAATGGTTTACCATTCAATTATAATCCTCTATAAACTCTAAGCAAAACACTCCTACTCTAACAGCATGATGTCTAACCCAGAACCTTATCCCCAAAATAATGAATGATCATGCCTCCTCCAACCATTTCAGGTCCAAAGATCGTGTTCTCCGGAGGGAAGTCCCGTGCAGACTGGAACAAGTCGGTCTTAATTTCAGATGCACCATAATTATCTTGTTGGCTTCGTATCTTTTGAGATTCTGCTGGAAGTTCCCTCCGGGGTACAGAACGCCTTTTAGATGGGCACCAAAAAACTGTGGTAGAAATTTAACCTCTTATTAAAGAATCATCCTCTAACAGGACAAACCAGTAATCAGGCAGGAGAAAAGCTATTCATTGTATCGTTTAACTACTGTGTTTCCCTGAAACTAAATAGCAGGGTCTTATATTAATTTGTGCTCCAAAAGATGCACTAGGGCTTATTTTCAGGGGATATCTTATTTATTCATGTACAACAATATACATTTATCCAAAATACAGTCATGTCATCTTCTGGAATATTGTCATAACTCTCCAAATTCATACCCCGAATTTCAGCCAGAATTTCTTGCTACTCCAGCCGCTTTTAGGATCCTCTGGGATTGATGTGCGTGCTTCGATGTGGTGCATTTGTGGTGCTTTGATATTCAAGCATCGCATATACCCCAAAGTAATAACATGATACATTTCAAGTCTCACATACCATCTTCTGTGCCGCCTTTTTTTTTTTTTTTGCACCTTTACAATACCATCAGAATGTACGGCGGCACATTTGAGCCACAGAGAAAAAAAAAAGACATAATGAAAATGTCTATTTTGTGATTAAAGTGGAAATTTCAGCTTTAAACTCGTAATGTCCTCTTTAACCTCGTAGTTATACTTTATCATTAAAAGCAGACTGTCGTAAATGTCATCTTAAAACTGACCCAGTTGTTAAATCGCTACGCTCTTCTGGGGCTTCCTCCTGACCAGACAGCAGCGGCAAGCAGCATCGCCACACAGAACACATTAAAAATTTATAATATTCCAGTTGTCTGCACATTTAGAATTCTTAGATTTATACCTGATATCACTTTCATTATGAAATGCATTAAAAAAATGTGTTACATTTTACAGATAAATCGTTAACTATTAGCAGTATTCTTTATTTAAACAAAGTTACACATATGGTGTGGCATGGTGTTTGCATGTTTTCCTGATGGGTTTCCACAGTGTGCTCAGTTTTCCATCCAAAGACATGAAGGTTTAGGGATTTGGTGAAGCTACAATGATACCAGTGTATGTGTGCGCTTGTGTTCACCTTGCGATGAGCTGATGCCCCGTTCAGAGATTTTGTTTCTGTCTTGCACCAATGCTGCTGGAATGGGCGCATCCTCCCAAATTGATGGATGTAATCATTAAACATTTTCAGCTGACGATCTTGACTAGGTCTTATTTTTGGAGTAGGGCTAATATTACAGAGCAGCCTGAAAATCATGCTAGGGCTTATTTTCGGGGAAACAGTACTCCTCAGAAAAATGCCTCAGAGGGAGCATTCTTGTAAAGCAGTGTGACACCCCGTGTAGTGGGAATTAGGGACACCAGACTACACTCCAGGTGTCTAGTATGTGGGACCGAGCGTGACCAGGTTGATAGTGTAAGACAGGGAGACACAGACACAAAAAGGGTTGTGTTTTTGAAAAATAAGTGAGGTTTTATTTACAGGTGCACTTAAAAATAATGTCCTGCGGAATTTATATATTAATACACAGTCCAATACCGCAAGAGACACACAAAAACAGTAAGTAAATGAAGCTCAAAAATAGTGACTATATACAAAAATAAACAGTGCACCAAAACCCATAACCCAAATAAATACCTCCACCAAAATTACTCCAGAGATATTTATACACGAACAAATAGTTACAAAAATAAGGCACAAGCTGTAATGCTAGGTAAATTCAAGAACTATTCTACCGAGTACCTTTCTCCAAGAAGATCTAATCAGAAAGAACCAACCTCTAGGGGCCACGAGTCCTTTTTATATTCAGCGCCCTTGTGCCGATCAATTAAGCTGGTCAAAGTCATCTCTCTACAACCACGCGATGACGAGAACGCGTCTGCGAGAAGTGGCGTCTCCTGCCCTGCAAAAATACTATACAGTAATCCCTCACCTATTACGTTACGTTCCAGAGCCCCCCGCGATAGGTGAAAATCCGCGAAGTAGCGACCTATATTTATTTTATTATTTATACATATTTTAAGGCTTTATAAACCCTTCCCACACTCTTATAAACCTTTCTCACTCTCTTGTTAACCTTTCCCACGCTCTTATAAACACTTCCTATGCTCTTAAACACTTTCTACATTCTTAAACACCACAGACCAACACTGCACACTGCCTGCACGCAGCAATCAGACGTCGATGTGTCTGCACTCGCTTTGTGAAGGGGGGCAGCTGAACTCACGCTGAGCAGAAATGGACTTTGTGCTGCTTCTGCCAAAATGCCTGCTTGTCGCTCTGCACGTTCGGAAGGAGGAGGAGTGTGTGTGTGGGTATGTGAGGGCTGAACGCACCTTCGCTCAAACCCCCCCTCCCCGGAGGCGCAGTACGCTCCTGCCACTTCGCATTGTCAAGGGGGTGGGGAGCTGAATGAATGCTAAGGAGAAGTGGACTTTGTGCTGGCTTTGTGCTGCTTGTCGCTCTGCGTGTCAATAATTTTAAGCCTGTACATCACCAATTTTCCTGTCTCACTGTCTTGCCTTGTGTGAAGTTAAAATGTTTTATAATAGTGAGATGTTACTCATATCCTTAGCCCGACATCCACATATCATATGTGTTAAAGTGTGTTTTATAAGTTTACATGTGTTTAAAGCATGTGGGATGGGTATTTTAAGGCTTAAACTATAAAAATGTTTATTTATATGGTCTTTCTATATCACGGATTTTCTCCTGTTGCCGATGGGTCTGGAACATAACTTCCGCGCTAGGCGGGCAATCACTTGTATTTAAAAACCCGCGAAGTCGTGAATCCGCGAAAAATGAACCGCGAAGTAGCGAGGGATTACTGTAATAGTTCAAGCAGCCGGCGCGCGCGCGCATAGCTGTGCCGGCTTTTGAGACGCAAACTGCGCTTCTGCCTTAAGTTACCGTAAGCACTTTTAAATATTCATGTCCTTCCCCTGAGCTACTGCCCAGACAACTACACACATGGGATCCCTTTCTAAACCGCGGTAAACTAATACGACGACGATTCACCCTCTCTTTTACTTCTTTAGAGTTATGGGGTCGCGGGAGGCACACGCAGGAGTGGAGGACCGACAATGTCAACCCGGCCGGTTAATGGCAAGGCTGTCTCTCCACTCTACATGAGACCTACCGCGACACTCTCCAAAAGGCGCTAATAAAGGTCAGTGAAGATGTCTATCTACATTCTATAAAAAGGAAAAAGGCGAGTTTCCTTTCTTTATACTTTAACTTATTACAAACAAATGCCTCTCAACACTGCAGAGGACATTCAAAAATTTTTATTTAATTACAGGTAATGCCAGTAAGGCACATTACCACAAGCAGTCCGTTTCTCCTATCATTCCGAGCATGTTGTAACAAAGAATAGGAGGTTTATTTTATAAACTATTGAATTTACATAAAGTGTCAATTAATGTATACATTTACTCTGGTTGGTTCGTTGGTTTACACCCAAACGACTTATATAAATAAAAGTCTAGTCTATTATATTCTGGTGGTTCTTGTACTTTTTGAGATGAGCTACCACCCTTGATATTTGTGCATATAACAAATGTCCTGTAAACAAACAGAATGGACACATACTGATTTCTTTCAGTACATTTTGATGTTCACTTGACATGTTTTAACCCATTATGCTATTTAAGATAAAAGCTATGTTACGCTAAAATTATTCTTCCACAACTCCTTACAAATATTAGTAACACCCTTGTCTTAGAGCCTAGATGCTGCAAATCTATAAATATAATTCACTAAGCTGGGAGACGAGTAGCCATCCATGGAAAGCACGCCGAAAGGGGTGTGGATTCACTAAACCGCTGACAAGTAAGACGCCAATGGCACAAGCAGGAAGGAGCCACGCCCACCAACTCTTAGACCATCGGATACGACGAATAAAATCACAGAGCCACGCCCACCAACTCGGACGCGACTCCTCGGAAAACATGCCGTCATTTGTTTGTCTGTGCCACAGTCCACTTGCAGCTCTGAGCCACGTTGACTTTTCATTAGTCAACCTCAGTGGAACCTTGGTTCACACAGAGGCAGCGCCAGAGAGAGACAGAGGCACACTCGCGCTGCCTGTGAGAGCGAGCCGCGCACACAGAGGCAGCGCCAGAGAGACAGAGGCACACACAGAGGCAGCGCCAGAGAGACAGAGGCACACACACACAGGCAGCGCCAGAGAGACAGAGGCACACACACACACACAGGCAGCGCCAGAGAGACAGAGGCACACACACACACACACACACACACACACACAGGCAGCGCCAGAGAGACAGAGGCACACACAGGCAGCGCCAGAGAGACAGAGGCACACACACACACAGGCAGCGCCAGAGAGACAGAGGCACACACACACACAGGCAGCGCCAGAGAGACAGAGGCACACACACACACAGGCAGCGCCAGAGAGACAGAGGCACACACACACACAGGCAGCGCCAGAGAGACAGAGGCACACACAGGCAGCGCCAGAGAGACAGAGGCACACACAGGCAGCGCCAGAGAGACAGAGGCACACACAGGCAGCGCCAGAGAGACAGAGGCACACACACACACACACACAGGCAGCGCCAGAGAGACAGAGGCGCACACACACACAGGCAGCGCCAGAGAGACAGAGGCGCGCACACACACAGGCAGCGCCAGAGAGACAGAGGCGCGCACACACACACACACACACACAGGCAGGCAGCGCCAGAGAGAGACAGAGGCACACACACACACAGGCAGCGCCAGAGAGACAGAGGCGCGCACACACACACACACACACACACACACAGGCAGGCAGCGCCAGAGAGAGACAGAGGCACACACAGGCAGCGCAAGAGAGAGCCGCGCAATCCTTTAAAACTGAAGTTAAAACACAATGAAGGAAGCAGTCTTTAAAAACCAATAAGCCCTGTGACTCTTTTTCATTAGCGTCTCACTTGCTTCAGGCCCTGCAACAGTCGAGACGCTCTCTCTGCAGCTGACCTTCTCTGTGCCTGACTCCACTACTGTCAGTCGCCTGATTAAAAATGGCCTTTTGAAGGGGAGCTATGGACCCGCTATACCACAGGAACACATTGCCTTTGAGCCTGCTCTCGCTCACTCTAACGTACCGTCTTTCTCTCTCTCTCTCCTCACTCGCTCACACACTGCACAGGGGAGAAATGCCCGCAGTACGAGTCTACCCGGAAACCATTTCAGCCACACTTCCACGCCCCTTGCTACACTGCGAGTGCGATGATTATTTATTTAAAAATGGGCTTTTGAAGGGGAGCTGTGGACCCGCTATACCACAGGATCACCTGTGACATTGCCTTCACATTGTTTTCCTTTTATTTATGATCCTGTTGAGCAGATCAGACACCCAGGCAAACAACACTGAATAATCAATAGCTGCAACCACTTTGCCCGCCCCAACTCCTCACCTGAGTCAGTTTTGTCTGTGTTCAGCAGTGTTTCCCAAACTCGGTCCTGGTGAACCCCTGTGGCTGCAGGGTTTTGTTCCAACCAGACTCCTAATCATTAATGCCGGTGAAACTCATCCATGATAAGTCGGTTTTTCAAACGCAGATTAGTCTAGCAGGATGTAATAATCCGAGATGAATGCGCACCCTCGCGCGGAGTAAAAAGCCAATATAGAGTCTACAAAACATGATCAGCAAGTCTTTGATAGGCTGCAACAAAATGATGAAAGAACGGGCGCATTTTTTTCACACAAGCTGGGTGGGTGGGTTTTAGTTAATTAGTTACTCGAAGGATTTCAAGATTTAATATACACAAGCGGTAACACTGTAAAAGCGGCCCAAACCAGAAAAGGCGCCTGGCAAAAAGTGGCTGACAAATTAAACGCGTATGCATTGTACTTACTGAAAGCAGCGTTACGGATTTTGCAAATGTTCATTTTTTTCCCTCTGCTTAAAAAACATTAAAAAAGCAGCGTGATTATGCGGCGTATACTACGCCGCGAGTTGGTATGCAGCGTGTAAAACAGTTTGTCGCGGATAATTTGCCTTTTACTTTAAGACAAAGACAATTTCCTGTTAGACTTGCCTTTGCGATGACAATTAATAAAGCACAGGGCCAAACTTTCAAAAACATGGCTAGCGGCTCATACGCTCGCACTGATTATGTCCCTGCCCTTTGTACGCCCCCCCTCGGTACTACCATGGTCGGATGACTTGGTGGATTATATATAGAAAAGCAGCCAAAAGCGCAAACAATGAAAAGTCTACGTGACTCACACGTGCATATGGACTGTGCAAAGACGAAAATGACTCAGGTGACGAGTTGGGAGTAGACACATGAAATGTTACTTTTCTTGGTGATTTATTACATTTCAGATTTTTCAAATGTTAATTTTCTCCCTGTGCTTAAAAATCATTAAAAAAGCGGCCTGATTATGCGGCGTACGGTACGCCGCGGGTTGGCTAGTATGCAATATTAAAAAAAAAAAAAAAAAACCCACCAACCTTTTGCTAGTAAGGATTTAACCTCATGCCAAGTGTAAGGCAATGTGGTAGTTAAAATGCACAAAGTAAAACAATAAAAAAAAGTTAATATACTAGTGGAATATGTGAAAACGGGTTTAAAAGGGATGAAAGTCCACCAATATAAATAACTAAAATGAATTTAATATGTAGCACCATATGCTAGAGGCTTCAACTGATGGCAAATAGGAGCATTTGATGTGTGCTTTCACATAAATATGTATTCATCCAGTCCCCAAAAGGGGAAAGAAAAGTTAGACAGTGAAATGTGGAAGTCAATTTTTTTTTTTCTCCAAAAAAACATGCGCACGGAAAGCAGAAAGAGTGGAAGAATGGAATGATGTCAATGGAAGAAATGTGATGAATTAAACCAAGAGCATGAAGTACTAGGTTAGAAATGTATTGGTTGTGTGCAAAAGTGAGGAAGTACTTTAAGTTGTGGAAGCTGTATTGGGTTTTCGTTTTGGTTGTAGTTTGTATTCATCTGTAACTTGCCTTCTATTTGTAAAAGGTTGGATGCATGGAGAATGGAAAGCACCTACAGTATGGGGTGCTGTATTGTGTATTTAAAATCCTCAAAGATCATTGATAAAGTAGATTCAGCAACATTCTTACAGCTTAAAGGGTGAATCGTGTACTCAAAGACATTAGTGAAAATTAAGGGAAAATGCATTTAAGACTGAAGCCAGGAAGCACTTCTTCAAACAAAGGTTGTTGGACTCTGGAACAAACTAATGAGCCATGTAGTTGAAGCAGAAACCTTGGCAATCTTTAAGAATCTGGACAAGATATTGGGACAGCTTAGCTATTAGCTAAACAGGCTTCATGGAATGAATGGTCCCTAATTTGTCAAATGAGTTTACTTTTTCAAAAACTGAAGGATGTGCATTTCAGATTTCTTGTTGTGTGATGTACACAGAAAAACAAAGTGCACACTTGAATAAGTAAAGGACGGTGGGTCAAATGTCGCTGCATATTATGCCAAGTATAACAAATTGTCTGAAACTGGCTGTCTGAAATGCACTGGCAAGGCTTCTAAGTGAATTGTTAAACCAGGGTTCCCACTCCTGCACTCCAAATAAATACAGGACTTGGTGTAAGGACGACAGTGGAATGTTAATGGATTGATTATTCTAAAACATCCCCAGAATTATGAATAATTGCTTCATGAAAACAAGGGACCAGAGTGGTGGCTCTGAGGCTAAGGATCTGCGCTGGTATCCCGAAGGTTGCCGGTTCAAATCCCTGTCATTGCCAAAAGAGATCTTACTCTGCTGGACCCTTGAGCAAGGCCCTTAACCTTCACTTGCTCTAGGGGCGCTGTACAATGGCTGATCCTGTGCTCTGACCCCAAGGGGTATGCGAAAACTAAAATTCCTAATACAAGAAATTGTATAAGGCGAAAAACTTATGAACTACATGGTGGACAAAGTGTACGAGTGGACCTTCATTAAAAGAAAAGTATTACTAATACGAAAAATACTGGCTACTTTCAGCAGGTTTTCAGAAGAAAACAAAACTGCATTGCTTTCTCTCCTCCATACAAACAGGTCTATTAGGTTTGGTGTGATGCTTTTAATTTTGATTTACACAATCTGTTGGATTAGAGCAGAATGATGAATTGCAGAATCCAAGCAGTCATAGGATTTCATGTAACATATATAGGCCAATCCTTGTATAAACATTGAGAAAAATACTTCAGTGCTTATTTAATAGCATTAAGATAAGCTATGTAATATTGCCTACCTCCAGAATCCAAGGTTGCCACATTATCAGGAATAACAGACTCTTTGGCTATAAATAAAAGAATAAAATAAAATAAGACAAAACCAGGGTTTTCTTTATTAAGCATGGTGCTCAAAGCATATTTCAAATTTACCCTGTACTGCTTCAATCCAGTCTAACATAACTCTAACACGACTGAACAGCCAAGACCTTTCTCCACAGGTCAGACCACTCTGTAGCCCATACAGGGTGTATTTACCATCTTTTAGACACACTAGGGGATCTCCCACCTCACCCTGCAAAAGGACAAAATAAATACATAGAAATGCACTGAAATATCAGTTATGTGTGATAAACAAAATTTGCAGTTTCAGTGATCTAGAATACAGCCATTAGGTTTACGTGAATATCTACAATTGAAAACATTTTAAAAAGGCATAAGATCTTCATTTGAACCCCTAAAAAGAACAGTCTAACTCACCTTCTTGCTGAGCTACCTCAACTTCCTGTCTTTTTTTTTTTTTTAAAATCAGTCTGCATATTCTTTTACTAAACAAGGGAAAAAACCCACAATAAATTCCACACTGGCACTACCCACAAAACGTGATAGTGTGAATGCTATTATCTGATCTCTGTCAAAGTCTAGCAATAAAACCCTTGACAAATACTCAAAGGATAGCAAAAATGCACCAACTACATTCTTTGGAAATGTGTGTGGTGTTGTCAGACCCTTCTGCAAAACCTCTATGGAACTCCAATCTCTCCACAATTTGGTCTGGCAGACATTAATTGGGTAAAACATTACTAAAAATGCAGTGAAATGTGCAACTTCACAAAACGTATGGTACTTTTGTCTCAACCTCCTCTTTCACAAACATCTTTTGAGTGGTGTCTAAAGCAGATCACAAAAGGCAGTTTAGGCATTAAGCTATGTGTGGACAGAATCAATTAATGAATTACACAAGGGAACCCAGCCACATGGGATGCACAAACCAGTGTTTCTTTGTGTTGGTCCCAGACCCATATAAATGGGGAGGGTTACATTATGAAGGACATCCGGTATAAAATTTTGCCAGATCAGTATATGAACAACAATACAGATTTTTTCATGCCAGATTGGTCGAGGCCACATTAAAAACGGCCGCCACCAATACTGTTAACCAAAAGGGTTCTGGTATAATTGGGCTACTGTTGGCTGAAGAAGTAGAAGAGCGGGAAGGCATGTCCAGAGGCAGGAGGAGAGGAAGGCAAAGAGAGTGGAAGCGAGGGTAGGAACTTTGACTGTTTGCAGTTATGACTGGTAAGGCAAGAGAGTTAGTGGATGTGATGGAGAGAAGGAAGATCAATATAAATGTTCATGCAAGAGACTAAATTTAAGGGAAGGAAGGCCAGGTAGATCGGAGGTGGGTTCAAATTGTTCTATCATGGAGTGGATGGGAGGAGAAATGGGGTAGGAGTTATCCAGAAGGAATAGTACGTCAAGAGTGCTTTGGAGGTGAAAAGAATGTTGGACATAGTGATGATTATTAAGCTGGAAAATGAAGGTGTGATGATGAATGTTGTTAGTGCATATGCCCCACAAGTTGGGTGTTTGATGTAGGAGAAAAGATTTCTAACTAAGTTGGATGAAGTGGAGAAGAGTATGCAAGTGAGAGATTTCAATGGAAATGTTGATGAAGGGAACAGAAGAGAGGAGGAGGTGATGGGTAGGTATGGTGTCAAGGAGAGGAATACAGAAGGTCTGATGGTAGTGGATTTTGTGAAATAGGATGGGCATAACCATGGTGAATAAGTATTTTAAGAAGAGGGAGGAACAGAGTGACGTACAAGAGTGGAGGAAGATACATATAGGTTGATTATATCATATGCAGGAGGGACAGTCTAAAGTAGACCATAGACTACAAAGTGTTGGCAGAGGAAAGTGTAGTTAATCAGCATAGGACGGTGGCCTGCAGGATGACAAAGATCGAGAAGTGGAGGAGGAGGAGATGGTGAAAGCTGAAAAAGGTGGAGGTAAGATGGGCACTGGGTTGCAGTGAAGAGTTGCTAGACAGCTGGGCAACTATAGCACAAGTAGTAAGGGTGACAGCAAGAAGGGTGCTTGGCATAACATCTGGACAGAGGACAGAGGAAAAGGAAACCTTGTTGTGGAATGGGGAAGTACTGTAGAGTATACAGAGTAAGAGGTTGGCGAAGAAGTGGGATAGTCCGAGAGATGAAGAAAGTAGACAGGAGTACAAGGAGATAGGGCCTTAAGGTGAAGAGGGGCGGCGAAGGCTAAAGAAAAAAAAAAGTGTATGAGGAGTTGTATGAGAGGTTGAACACTAAGGAGGGAGAAAAGGACCTGTACACAACATATGATGCGAAGGTAGAAAATAGGATTTACGTATTATGAATCAAAAAGGGAATAATCAAAATTGCTAACATTTCTTAAATGAAACGAAACATGCAATATCACCATCAATGACTGATTTAAAGTAGCCTTTAGTGCTAATTATGCAATTTTTAAAATAAATTTAAAAACCTTAGGAGAATGGAACAGCAGAAATGGCGAGAGCCGACTGCTAAGACAAATGCATTTGAGACTAAGCCACATGAGCAAATGTCTTGCCAGTGGAATGGAACCTTTACAAATATGAAAATTTTAACTTGATTCCCACTCCTAGAAACAAAAGTTTGAATACACCAGCATCTTCTGTTGAATAAAAATGACTACATACCTGACTAAAAGCTGCAATCTCAGAACCAGGAAAGCCTGCACACAGCATTGTGTTGCTCATCTTGCCTGTTTTCATGGACTCTGAAGTAATGTTAGAGTCATGTATTGGAAGATAACATTGCTGCAACCTACTAACCATTTGTCCTAAAATGAGAGGGGAGGCATATCAGACATGAATTTACTTACCTGCAAGCATTCTTCAATGATATTACACCTAACTAGACAAAGCACAAATCTATACACAAGTTGAACAAATTCTGCTGTAGACATGAGTTTGATAATACCCAATCCAACTATAACAAACAATAATAAATCCCTTCAAAAACTTCTGGTTTTAGTCTTGATCTAAAGATTGATCTTACTCTGCTTAGGTTCTTCAATTTGAACAGGAATCCTTCAAAAAGGCTAGATTTCCACCTCCCCAACAAAAAATGCCCACAAAAAGGGGTTGTGGGGGGTAAAGAAGAAGAAGAAAAAAAAGTATTAGGGTTAGCATTGTGTATAAGGTATACCCTTGGCCTAACCCTCTTAGTTTATCTGGTCCTGGGATCAGCACCAAGCTGGGCTGGTTTGCCAACTTCCTGACTAGATTGCAGTTATTCTTTACTAGGGAAAAAAAAAATCAAAACTTCAGGCTATCACTTATACATACCATCTATAATACCTCTTCCTGTTAGGATACAGATTGAAGAGGGCTCCAATGTATTTTCTCTGTCAGGCAGACATACTGGGCTAACATATTCATTAACAATAATTTCCTGCACTTTTACCATAGCAATGTTATATTCTGAACTGTACAGGGTGAATCTGGGATGCATTAGGATATCCAACACCTCCAGGACCTACAAAGCAAACACATGGAGACTTAAAACTAGCAGTGCTGCAAGTGTGCAATATGCTTTAATAATGTACTTCTGGTCTAGTTATGATGAATACAGAAAAACATTTACATTACTCATTTCACAAGTAAAGCTCGACCTATTTTGAAATTTTAAGTTTGACTGGATAGGGGGAAGAAAAACCTAGGTAAGAGTTAAGGGTTATATTAAACAGATGGGAAGTCAAGATCAGAAGTGAAGTTTGAGGTGCAGCATGGATTTGTGGAAGGTAAATAAAAATTGTATTTCTAAGATATTTAATTGAACAAGCAATAGAAATGTAAAGGATACTGCATATATGCTTCACTGATTACACAAAGGCAATTGAAACACGAAGTGTTAAACATTTTAAAAAGTCTGCAACTTGATACAATAGATTTGATTAGTAATTAATCTATAATGGGGAAAGCAAAAATTAAGAAACAAGTATGAATATGAAGAATGGAAGTTATAAGGAATATGACAAGATACAAGTGTTCTTTTGCTATAGGAAAGGAATATATGTTTAGGAGGTGTCAATGTTACCAATGTGCAATTTGCAGATACTATATTTATTGGTGAAAATGATGAGGAACTACAGTAATGTCAGAGTAGAAGACAGTGAAGAGAAGGGACAAACAATTGGGGGGGAAAAAAAAAAAACACAACAAAGCACTGACAAAATGCCACTTAAAATATCATACAAGTGGATCCTCACTTCCTAGGTGGCATGTTAACACAAGATAGAAGTAACTAGGAAATCAGGAGAAGGACTGCTACAGCAAAATGGCTTTTGCAGTTACTGTATGGTTGTGAAAAGGAATGTGAACAATGCAATGTAAGATAGACTAGAGAGCTGTGGGAGGAAAAAAAGGGGTCATACAGCATAAAAGTATTATAGAGCACAGGTGAAAAGACATTAACTAAATGAGAAAGAACAGAATTAAAATATTTGGGATTTTTCAGAACTGAAGGCATTGAAGGTTTTGCATTACAAGTTAAAATCAATGGCAAGAAAGCATAAGGAAGGCAGAGAAAAAGCAATCAGTGGAAATGCCGTGAGAAGATTCAGGAACTAATTTTTTATTATGGAAAGGGAAACAAGTAGAAGACCATGATAACCAACATCTGCATCGAACAAGGCACTTAATGACCGAGTTAGGATTCCATGGTAATGTGGGCTTGCCTGTAAGAGAGAATTAAGGCTGCAAAAATAGTCAACTCTTTCACTGTGAACCTGCATATTTAATTGAACAGTGCATGAAGCACAAAATGCTAAATCAGATCCGTACCCATCAATAGTGGGTAGAATGTTTCCTAGGCTTTTACAAGTTTTTTTTTTTTTTTTTTAAATTTAAAAGACCAATCAGAATCAATGATCAAAATCCATTAAATTAAATACAAATCTGAGGATTCCACTTTTTTGAGCAATGGTTTACCTTAGAAAGCAGTTCTGGAGTGCGACTTACACGCATCCAGTGTTACGCATATAGGAATGGGAGAATGTGGGAGAACTTCCAATGGTAACTGAAGCAAAAAACACATCAATGCAAGACTCAAATGAAGTGGTGATCATCTACAAATGCGATGACATGAGCAGCTCCATGATTTAATACCAAAATAAAATTTATTTAGTATTTCAAATGACAAAGCACATCTCTTAAACACACTATACATCATAATCAACAAAGTACACAGCAGAACAAATAAAATGGCATACTTCATTGCTAAATACACATCTGCAAACATTAGTCATTCATGATTTTTGAAGGCAAACTACAGGTTACATTAATGAATGTTAAGTGAAAGCACATCATATACGTGAATGGTACGCTGAAGAATGTGATGTTGCGTCATAGTTATAAATCAGAACAACTTGTACAGGAGCGTAAGAAAGTCAGCTCTCACAAGAAATGTTGAAAACCACAAAACGCAGGCTTTTTAAAATTAATTTCTGAAATAAAGAATTAACGTAAAAAACTGCCAAGTTTGATTTCACAAAGCTTTAAAGTTGTGATTAATGTAAGAGGAGGGAGGGACAAATTTGGAAAATGAAAGCACTGCGAGTTCAACATTTGAAAATTTGAATTTGATTAATCCATTAAATATTACCATTTTAGTAGTATTAACTAGTTAATTATTCCAAATATAAATCTTACAAAAGCAAATATTAGGAACTTAACCAATTGATACACCAACAAACCAGACTTTAAAAACATATATTAAAAAAAAAAAAAAAAAAAAAAAAAAAAAAGCCCTTTTAAAAGGAATGATCTAAAACTATTCTAGCATTCTCTAACAGTACACATATAATAATGGCAGAATTTGTATATATAGTATGAATTTTAGGCAGTAGATTTCTGTTACTGGACAGAAAATGTCAGAATTTAGGATGGTAGAAGCCAAGATTAATCAGGTAGTTCACGACAGGTAATTCTCTATAAACCCTATGCTAAGATGTCCCCTAACCTCCCAAGAATATAAACTCTACATTTGTTATTATACTGCAAGGATACCTATCTTTGGCACAAGTTAAAATTCAAGCCTTGCATTATATTTTGATATTTATAAATACCAATACTAGCTTAGTTAAGTGATCGGTGGGTAATATTTGATGGGTATGCTGTATGCCAGTATTTTAAAGCTGTTATTTTGTTAGCATTTATACTGTATACTGTGTTATGCTGTATTACAGAAGACATTTTTCACTTTAGTTAGTGGAGAAACTTTAATAAAAGGCCATTGAATTGTATTTTTTTTGCCATGGTGATGAAAGGTATCAAATATTGTTAGGTTCTATCATATCCAGGGAGAATTAAGATACAATATTTTCTCTATAGTTTACAAACCAAGACACACACAGTCAAGACATGTTCAGATCTCAGCCTACATTTACCTGCTCAGTTTTCTCATCAAGTTGATAATCATGATCTCCAGCCACTACTTTCCAGTGACTTAATGAGGAAAAACTAGATAAAAGTAAACAGAACAGCTGTCAGTATTTAAATTATAGACTGTCTCTTGTACTAAAGTAGCAAAAAAATGCACAAAATGAACGAGCTAAAATGAATGCAAAAACCAAATAAAACTGTTTTTAGAGATCTTTATATAGACAACATATTTACATCTTTTGAACAATTACGTTAAAAATTTAACCTCCCAGCTACACATTTCTTTTACTATCTTCAAATTAGAAATTTTGTTAAACAGAAATTGCCCGATTTCCCCCACCTTGCACCCTCCACAATGCTGGAAAAAATACTGCTCAATTCCGAGGAAACAAACACTATTTCCGCAATATATAAAATCTTATTAGAGTCCCTACCTTTCAAAGATCCAAGAGGACATTGGGAAGAAGATCTCTTAATCAATATATCAGAAAAGGAGTGGAAGGTAGCAAAGCAGAGAATTCACTCGAGTTCTATATGCGCAAAGCATAGAATTATTCAACTAAAAATTATATAATCGAGCTCATCTGTCTCGCTTAAAACTGTCCAAAATGTTTCCAGGCCAGGATCCAACCTGCGAGTGCTGCAACCAAGCTCCTGCCTCACTGGGTCACATGTTCTGGGCCTGCACCAAACTAACATCATTTTGGACAAAAATTTTTAAGTGCCTCTCAGACAGCCTTAGTATCACAATCCCTCCTAACCCACTAACAGCTGTGTTTGGTGTCCTTCCAGATGGACTTGAATTGGAGAAGGACAAGCAAACGGTGATTGCATTCACTACACTCTTGGCACGCAGACTTATTTTGTTAAATTGGAAGAATCCTAACTCTCCTCTTATAAGTCAGTGGGAAACCGATGTTTTATATTATTTGAAATTGGAAAAAATCAAATTTTCAGTTAGAGGATCTGTACAAAATTTTTTCAAAACTTGGCAGGATTTAATCAATATTATTTTAGAATAAGAGAATTAACTATTATTGCATTTAACTCCCTTCTCCATCTCTTATTTATATAGATATTTACTTCTACCCTTCTTTCGTCTAATGTTGCCTTATTAAAAAGCTTAAAGAAATTTTCCTTTAGCTAAGCTCTCCTTCTCAGGGGTGGGGTTTGATTTGTTTTCAAATTTGTTGGGTTATAAATTGATCTGTTTGTATGGAATGATTACAATGAAAATTAATAAAATAAAAATATTAAAAAAAAAAAAACAAAAAAAAAACTGTTTTTAAGATTGACCACACAGGTTTTCAAACCTGTCTAGCACATAGTTACAGAAAAATTACATACCTCAGCTTGCCATTCATGTCTAAGCATTTTTTTTTTTGGTGTTCATTTTTTAAGGAAAACCTCTCAGCACCTTCAAATCCTTTCACTACCCTCTACTAAAATTAACATGCCATGTATTCCTCTCATAGTGCCTGAAATGGCCTCAACTTTAAATTCTCCAAGATCAGGAGCGAATTTATATTAGCACAGAGGCACAAACAGGGCATTCTGCTTTACGAAGGCATCATGCTTTGTTCCTGTGAGCACATGCTTGTGTGATGCTACTAGAGTTTAGCTGCGCCCTTCTGCAGCTTTTAGCTCTGCCTACCATACAATCCACCACAAAACAATGTACAACTTATTTAGCAATTTATTAAATTGTGTACATTAATGCTGAAATGCACCTCAGTCTAATCAAACTAGTACAAGCAGTTTCACGGTTTGTTGATCCCAATACATCGGAAGGGTAAGCTTTCCCAGTAGCACCACACAAACCATCAGTGAACTTGGCTGTAAGATACTTCCTTTTTAAATAGGCTTCCTTGTTTTGATTTTAAAAAAACTGAAAAATATCTGCCAGAGTACCACTTTTCCTGGGTTATACTACCAATTCTTGAAGGCGCATTAGGCCCCAAATAAGAAAAAAACACTCTTGCATGAATGTATTTTTTATATATTTAAATGTTTGTGGCTAATATAACCTCATGGTTCTCTAGCTTTAGATAGCTAGATAGGTACTTTATTAATCCCAAGGGGAAATTCACATACTCCAGCAGCAGCATATGGATACAAAAAAACAATACAGTGATTCCTCACTATATCGCGCTTCGCCTTTCGCGGCTGCACTCTATCGTGGATTTTATATGTAAGCATATTTAAATATATATCGCGGATTTTTCGCTGCTTCGCGGGTTTCTGCGGATAATGGGTCTTTTAATTTCTGGTACATGCTTCCTCAGTTGGTTTGCCCAGTTGATTTCATACAAGGGATGCTATTGGCAGATGGCTGAGAAGCTACCCAACTTACTTTTGTTTCTCTCTCTCTCTCTCTCACGCTGACTTTCTCTGATCCCGACGTAGGGGGATTGAGCAGGGGGGCTGTTCGCACACCTAGACACTACGGAGCGTCTAAAAATGCTGAAAGATTATCTTCACGTTGCTACCTTCTGTGTGCAGCTGCACGGTGCTTCGCATACTTAATAGCCAAACAGCCCTATTGATTTGTTTGGTTTTCTCTCACTTTGACATTCAGTGCTCCTGACGCACACTCCTTTTAAGAGATATGTTTGCATTCTTTTAATTGTGAGACAGAACTGTCATCTCTGTCTTGTCATGGAGCACAGTTTAAACTTTTGAAAAAGAGACAAATGTTTGTTTGCAGTGTTTGAATAACGTTCCTGTCTCTCTACAACCACCTGTGTTTCTGCGCAAATCTGTGACCCAAGCATGACAATATAAAAATAACCATATAAACATATGGTTTCTACTTCGCAGATTTTCTTATTTCGCGGGTGGCACTGGAACGCAACCCCCGCGATGGAGGAGGGATTACTGCATTAAATTAAAAAGAGTAATAAAAATGCAGGTAAAAACAGACAATAACTTTGAATAATGTTAATGTTTACCCCCCCCCCCCCGGGTGGAATTGAAGAGTCGCATAGTGTGGGGGAGGAACGATCTCCTCAGTCTGTCAGTGAAGCAGGACAGTGACAGCAGTCTGTCACTGAAGCTGCTCCTCTGTCTGGAGAGGACACTGTTTAGTGGATTCTCCATAATTGACAGGAGCCTGCTGAGCGCCCATCGCTCTGCCACGGATGTCAAACTGTCCAGCTCCATGCCTGCAATAGAGCCTGCCTTCCTCACCAGTTTGTCCAGGCGTGAGGCGTCCTTTATGCTGCCTCCCCAGCACACCACTGCGTAGAAGAGGGCACTCGCCACAACCGTCTGATAGAACATCTGCAGCATCTTATTGAAGATGTTGAAGGACGCCAGTCTTCTAAGGAAGTATAGACGGCTCGGTCCTCTCTTGCACAGAGAATCAGTATTGGCAGTCCAGTCCAATTTATCATCCAGCTGCACTCCCAGGTATTTATAGGTCTGCACCCTCTGCACACAGTCACCTCTGATGATCACAGGGTCCAGGAATGGCCTGGGCCTCCTAAAATCCACCACCAGGTCCTTGGTTTTGCTGGTGTTCAGGTGTAGGTGGTTTGAGTCGCACCATTTAACACAGTCCTTGATGAGGTTCCTATACTCCTCCTCCTGCCCACTCCTGATGCAGCCCACAATAGCAGTGTTGTCAGCGAACTTTTGCACGTGGCAGGACTCCGTTGTATTGGAAGTCTGATATATATAGGCTGAACAGGACCGGAGAAAGTACAGTCCCCTTCGGCGCTCCTGTGTTGCTTACCACAATGTCAGACCTGCAGTTTCCAAGACGCACATACTGAGATCCATAAAACAGATCAACCGAGTGTTAACATTCTAAATTAGTTCAACCATGGCTCACAAAATTGTAACTATTGATTTTCAACTAGTTTTTCCATCATCACAAAGCAGTGAGGGAAGAATGGATCTTAATTAAATGTGATCATTCAATTATTTAAGAGATTGGCATATGAAACTGTCAAAAATCTTTATCCTGCTTGTATTAAAGCGTTAATTATTCACAATCCTTAAAAGAGATTAAAGACTGGTGTCCCTTAAATATTGACTTCCAAAGAACCACTGTTTTACACTACTTGGTAATAGACTGCCTTTGTGTATGAAAAAAGTCTTTAAATAGTCTGACATTTATTTTAAACATGAGATGGAAGCTATGGTCTTATATTCTTAAAGAACACATTTTAAAAGATGCTACTGTCGCCCATCAGATTCAATCACCAATTTCTTAATAAGGAATATGCAGTGGATCGATCAAGGCTTGAAGCAGCCTAAAAGTCACCATTTCATTTTAGCTTAACAGCTGTTGGCCTGCCGGTCTTTTCCCTTGCTTTTGAATTTGAGAGTCAAGGATGTTGTGTTCTCTGAAGAAGCTGAACAAGCAAGCAGGCAGATTTTGCTTTGGGAACACAGGTGCCGAGGCTTTCAACCGAAAGAAGACTAAAGCTCGATAAGCATTCAAGGCCTTTAGTTTTGAGAACATGAGACAAGCTCTCACTTTAGCACATAAACATAAGCACTTAAATTTATATATTAAGGCTCATCAATACCTTAGGGAATAAAGTTAAAGTAAAATGCATTGTGTTAAGTGGTCTGAGCTATACAGGGGTTTAAGAGTTGATTATTGAAGGTTAGAGTCTTTTCCCTTTATTTAAGCAGATGCTTGTGAGCTCAGGGGGCGTTGGCCTGCTTCAATGCCTGGCAGCTCAGCCTCTGCCCTGGAGCGGCTGCCAATTGTCAATTCGTCATTATGAAGATTTGATAAATCAAGTTACAGCAGAATGTATTAAACTACCTATTTCCCCGAAAAAAAGAAAATTCGGGTCTTGTATTAATTTTTACTCCAAAAGTTGCACTAGGGCTTATTTTCAGGGGATGTCTTATATTTATTCATGTACAACAATCTATATTTATTCAAATACAGTCATGTCATCTTCTTCCGGAATATCGTCATAACTCTCCACATTCAAATGCGGAATTCCAGCCTGAATTTGTGACTCCAGTAGCTTTTAGGATCCTCTAGGATCGATGTGGTGAAGCAAAATGCCGATCTGGTGCTTTTATATTCAAGCATCGCATATTCCCCAACGTAATGATAATGCATTTCAAAAGTCTCAAATATCTTCTGTGCTGTCTTTTTTTTTTTTTTTTGCCCCCTTCACAACAGCATCAGAATGTACGGCAGTGTATTTGAGCCACACAGAAAAAAAAAAAAAAACAAAAACTTAAGGACGCTGGTTATCCTGCCTGGAGTTTGCATGTTTTCCTGGTGGGTTTCCACAGTGTGCTCAGTTTTTGTTCCAAAGACATGAAGATTTGGGGATTTGGTGACGATAAAATGACACTAGTGTATGTGTATGCTTGTGTTCAGCTTGCGATCTTCCAAAGCCCCGTCCAGGGATTTTGTTTCCGTCTCGCACCTGATGCTTGCTGGAATGGCCACATACCCGGATTGATGGATGTAATCGTTAAACATCCTTTTCAGAGACGTTGTGGCAAGGTGTCCTCGGAATTTAATGGATGTTTTGGGTAATACACAAGACAGCGAAGCCGAACATCTTCTCACTGTGATGATATCTTGCATTGCCACTTGGTAGAATCTTCCAGATTTACATAAAGTACGCTTGCAACAGTAAAACACCTGTGTAGCAGTAGCACCCACACCCACAGGTGAGTGCATCGCATGAAGTATAAATGCAGCATTAGGTGCCTTACTTTTCAGCGGACTGTCTTGACTAGGGCTTATTTTTGGGGTAGGGTTTATATTACAGAGCAGCCTGAAAATCATGCTAGGGTTTATTTTTGGGAAAATACACAGCCTAAAGCTAACTACCGTAAGATAACTACTAAAAGGCTATACTTTTCCTTTCTTTCAAGCAGCCAGGAAACACCATGCTTATCCACAGCTTGGCCCTTATAAGTGAAGCTGCACGATGCTGCTTATCTGCACTGCCGCCTATGATTTTAGCCTTAAAGGATGCTAGTGCAACAATAATTAAATCAAAGAATGAATTGAGAAGTCCAGTTTTCACATGCGAGTACTCCCGTTTCCAACTTAATTGCAGAACTGATTAGCAAAAGGCAATCAGTTATTTAACATCACAGGATCAGGAGCATGAGCATGCAGAGTGGAGTAATTGGGATATGCTCACCTCCAGGTGGTAAATATGTCTTGAGCCAAAACCATTATGAGAAGATGAACTGGGAAGGAAAATCTATGAGATCTACTGGGAAAGATTGTTATGAAAGAGTTTATGGGGGCAGGGTAATTGTTGTGAGAAAGTCCATAAGACCAGGTGATTGTTATGAGAAAAAGGTACAGAGTGAGGTCATTATGAAAAAGCCTCTAAAAGCAGATGGGAATCTGGGTGAGGGAGGGAAATTTTGAGATAATTATAATAAATGCAAGGCTGCCCAAGGCAAGGCTCACTTCATGAACTTAGACCGGATTTGTGCTGTGCAGTCATTTACTGTGCAATAAAGTCTAATTCTGACTGCCTTTCTGAAGACTGCTCTTTTTTTTTTTTTTGAGGAAGTAGTTTTCTCCATAAAACAGTAGACTTTTACCCAATCAGCAAGAATATCTCACACAGATTTTCTAAAGAATTTAAGAGGTGAAAGTTTTTTGCCACGTTCGATGGATTTTCCAAACATTTTTGTAAGCAATTATAGAAGTGTCTATTCCTACAAACAACTAATTTTGCATTCTTTTCAAGCACATTTTGGCTTCTGACAGAGGCTGGGTTGCAAGCCAATTGTCTAAAGCTGATCTTCTTGGAATATTAGAAATGGGGGTAACCATGCAGTCATTATAAAAGGAGTAGATAATGAATTCATATTAAAAAGGTACACAAGGTGCAAGAGAAAATTCATAAAATTTATCACTCCCCATTTGCTACTTCAAATCGTGAACTATAAAGTGTGGTGTCAAAATAATTACTTTGTTTGCCGTATCAACTGTAATGTCAATACTTGAAGCACAGCACAAAGGACTTAAGTGGCACATGCAAAATGCCACCTAGTGCGATTTCCTCACCCCCCCCGTAAAACTGATGCTGGCTGTACATTTCATGTACTGACATCTTTGCTGTTATATCAGACATATGGCACACTTTGTACAGAACTACAGAATGCCTTTAAAGTGTAGACATGCTCGTTGATGAGCAATTGTTCCTGTTGAAATGTTGCTGCATTTCACATAGTAAAAGTAACACATTATGTAAATAAGCCAACCTCGTTCGCCTTCGGGTGTCCATGCCTGGAGTAATGTATCCAGCATCCACAAGAGGGCTGCAATGTCCGATGAACAAAGGCAACACACACAAAGAAATAAGGTCATTAGGGCTAACATACTTTGTAAACAAAGGTTCCGAAATACAGAACGTGATCGAAACAGATTTACTATTTGACCTTGTTTAATAACCAGCCTTTTGTTATATTAGTATAATTTATGTATATACATGTGCACTCATGGACACTCTACTATTCCTTATTTAAAAGGAGGATTAATAATTTAGAACAAGTATGCAGGATCTGTGATTGACAGTTCAAAAAAAAAACTTTTTACTGGTCTCTTTTGGGTGGGGGTTGAATCTCATTTTGCATTGGTTTTTACATTTACTGTGGGACATTTTTGTACAGCTTTACAAAGTGGCCCAGGGAAAAGGCACCAAGGTTAGCAGTGGGAGAAAATGAACTAAAATTATACTATATTTATACCTCTAAATATCTACTATTAAAAGGCAAAGGCTGATACTCTAGCAATAATTAAAAGTCAATCTAATTTCCAAAATAAAATGCATGCTAAAAATGCAACTTACTGCTTAAAACAGGATGCAGCAGTCACTATCCACTGCCTACTGAGAATTGCTCCAGAACACCAAACAACACCTCGGTAACTCAGGCCAACATGCCAAGGGTAACTATAAGGTACAACTTGCTCCATTTTGCCAAGACAGGAATCTTTCCATTGTGCCGGTCTGGCTGTAACTCCACATGTGCCTAAAACAAAACACATACTCTTTTGTGGTCATTCTTAAATATAAGTGAACCTGCAGTTAAGTATGGAAAAAACTAGCTTTCAGGTATATGCATGCATGTTTCAGTATTCATACTGTAAATGAAGTACAGAAGATTGAAATCGGCATACAAAAAACCCACCTGTGATATGCCCTGTCACCTGGATTTCCTCGGATTTTGTTGGTTTAACTTCAATAGAATTTTGAGTGCCTACATACAGAAAAGGCAGTTAACACTGTATCTGGAGATAGTCAAAATATAGTTAAAGGTATTTCACATTATATAATAAAAGGTCATAGGCAGTCCAAATTTACATTTAGAACTGCATTGAATTTGTTCATGAAAACCGTCAGAACAAACAACACATTGACACCATAAAGAGGAACATCTGTGTGGTCTAATTTAGAATGTAAAACTTGGTAAACTACCAAATAAACCACTGCCATGATTTTGGCTGGTTTGCTTTTTGCCGAGTACCACCAACACCTTTTTGGTAACTCTGCACCTTCACCTTTGATCAAATGTTGATGTATCCCTGCACTCTTTAATTGAATGGCACTATCTATATATAAAAACACACACACACCATGGTTCCACTCCAAGCAATGAGCAGATATCTGATTCAAGTTGGCCTTAGTGTTTGCATTGTCAGCCTTTCCTCCAAAATCCAGCATGAAGGGAAATCTGACTGAACCTTTACCACCAAGTCTCAATACTAAAATATGAATTGGTGAAGAAATCCAATGTGTGACCTTTACATGGTTTAGATGTGGTCCAAGTGTTTACATATTAGGCTTGTAGAACACATGCACTGCACGCACCGTCTCTTACAACACAGTAAAGGAATAAACATGGATATCAGAGTACTGTCCTGCTGATACTCTTTAGGTATTCCCACATTATAGAATTTTGAAGCAGGGCTTGATTCCCAAAAAGTCAAGAGAAGGGATATGACCTGGGCTATGGGATTGAAGAAAAAAAAATCCAAATCTGAAACTTTGGACTGGGGCTTATTGCAAACACCTACAATAAAACTTGAACAAACATTTTTCGAAACAATGAAAACATTAAGATTTAAGACATATCTAATAACTACACTGCAGGTTATCCTCTTCCCAGTATTACAAATTATATTTAACTAGTGTAATAACCAAAGACAAAAAAATTGCAACACCTTCATGTAATCAAATCTGTAAACCACAAACTTTAAAAGTGCTTTTTCATTTCACAGCACCATCAATCTCCCAAAAGCTTTACCAGAAATTCTAGTAAACATTAAAGTTCATGCGTCACAAGCAGAAATTAATTTCCCCATGGTGTAAAAGATAATCACTGGTTGTGATTAGTTTATGAAACCAAGTAGCAAGGCATCAGCCTTCATCTTCCTCTAACCAAGCCCACTGCCCTTTTTTAAAAAAAAAACAAAAACTCATTCTACTGCACTTATCTTCCACAGCCATAAACAACTTGCATTTTGAGGGAAAACTTAATCATATACACTAAACACTAATAGCAACTTAAAAAGCAGTTTTTCCCCATTGTCTAAAAGACTAACTAATTGCATATCATTGGTAATTAAACAATTGCTTAAGGAGGTTACAAAATTTAAACCACCTTTCTTGATTTTTCACATTTATTTCTGTTTGCATTAAACTGTCCATTGCAAAGTTTTTTGGGGGGTATAAATCAGTCTTGTGCTGCAAATCTGGTGATGTGCCAGAAAATTAAGCCAGGCATTTTAAGCCATGATTTGAGAAGAATTTGAACACACAACAGGTGTCAAGAGTAGTGGCACTGTATTAGTTGCTTTGAGGAGTCTCGATGATTGTACAACTTTCAAATAATGAACATTCAAATACTGAAATATCAAATAACGAACAGTTAAATTGCTTAGTCGCAGAACCATTGTTTGCATCATCTTCCACGATTTTAATGTCGTATAAATTTACACAAAATGGCAACACACTTCCAAACTTATCAAATTTTAATTACTCCATACCCAACCAAAGATCAAAAGGAATGCAGTATCACAAAGCAGCCTAAATCAAATTTTAAAACACACACACACACAATCGGACGTGGAGAGGAAATATCCAGGCTGGCTAAAATCCACCCCAAACTATTCATTGCTATTCTGTGAAACACAGCGACTGCTCCATTATTCTTCTCCAGCTCGGGCATACTGGAATCAATATGAACATCAATCAAAAGTGGATTCTTTACCACATTTCAATCCTTCTGTTGGAGTTTCAGTAAGAATTTCTTGCCCCCAACCCACCCTACAAGATCATTTCTTAAGGCTTCTGGTCTTAGTCAAGGAATATACTTTAGTGCCCCAGTCTGAGGTCAAGAGCGCTCTGGAGCAGGTTTTCATCTAGGAGGTCTCTGTACATTGCTGCAGTCATCTTTCCCTTTATCCTGACTAGTCCCCCAGTCCCTGCCGCTGAAAAACATCCCCACAGCATGATGCTGCCACCACCATGCTTCACTGTACGGATGGTATTGGCCTGGTGATGAGCGGTGCCTGGTTTCCTCCAAACGTGATGCCTGGCATTCACACCAAAGAGTTCAATCTTTGTGTCATCAGACCAGAGAATTTTCTCTCTCATGGTCTGAGAGTCCTTCAGGTGCCTTTTGGCAAACTCCAGGTGGGCTGCCATGTGCCTTTTACTAAGGAGTAGCTTCCGTCTGGCCACTCTACCATACAGGCCAGATTGGTGGATTGCTGCAGAGATGGTTGTCCTTCTGGAAGGTTCTCCTCTCTCCACAGAGGACCTCTGGAGCTCTGACAGAGTGACCATCGGGTTCTTGGTCACCTCCCTGACTAAGGCCCTTCTCCCCCGATCGCTCAGTTTAGATGGCCGGCCAGCTCTAGGAAGAGTCCTGGTGGTTTTGAACTTCTTCCACTTACGGATGATGGAGGCCACTGTGCTCATTGGGATCTTCAAAGCAGCAGAAATTTTTCTGTAACCTTCCCCAGATTTGTGCCTTGAGACAATCCTGTCTCGGAGGTCTACAGACAATTCCTTTGACTTTATGCTTGGTTTGTGCTCTGACATGAACTATCAACTGTGGGACCTTATATAGACAGGTGTGTGCCTTTCCAAATCATGTCCAGTCAACTGAATTTACCACAGGTGGACTCCAATTAAGCTGCAGAAACATCTCAAGGATGATTAGGGGAAACAGGATGCACCTGAGCTCAATTTTGAGCTTCATGGCAAAGGCTGTGAATACTTGTGTACATGTGCTTTCTCAATTTTTTAATAAATTTGCAAAAACCTCAAGTAAACTTTTTTCACGTTGTCATTATGGGTTGTTGTATGTAGAATTCTGAGGGAAAAAATGAATTTAATCCATTTTGGAATAAGGCTGTAACATAAACAAAATGTGGAAAAAGTGATGCACTGTGAATACTTTCCGGATGCACTGTATATATATTATATACATATATTATAACAAAGCTCGTCAGTCCTATCCACTTATTTCTTCCAAAAAAAACATGTTGGGCCTTTAAAGTCCCTAAAGTCACACTACTTGGTAGCTTATTCCAAGGGTCTATCAAAAAGAAAAACTTCTGAATGGTTTGTGTGAAATTTACCTTTACGTTTCTGTGTCCCTGTATTCTTGATGAACTCATTTTAAAAACAAGTCTCAATCCACTATACTAATTCACTTCATAATTTTTTAAACGCTTCAATCATATCACCTCTTAATCTTCTTTTGCTTAAGCTGTATAGGCTCAGCGGTTTTAATCTTTCCTCATAATTCAACCCCTGTAGTCCTGGAATCAGCCTAGTCACTCTTCTCTGGACCTTTTCTAGTACTACTATGTCCTTTTTGTTGCCTGGAGACAAAAACTGCACACGGTACTCAAGATGAGGCCTCACCAGTGCATTATAAAGCTTAAGTATCACCACCTTGGATTTGTACTCCACACATTGTCCTATACAACGTAATATTGTTTGCCTTCTTAATGGCTTCTGAACACTGTCAAGAAGTCGATAGCTTAGAGAGTCTACTATGACTCCTAAATCCTTCTCATAAAGGTATACTCTCGGTTTTCCCGACCACCCACTGTGTATTCAAAGCTAACCTTACTACCTATGTGTAATACTTTACATTTACTGACATTGAAATTTAATCTCCCAAAAAACACACAGAAGTGGAGGTGATGGATTCAAGGCAAGGTGGACAGAGAGTGCAAGTTTACACTTGGTCAATGGGTCCCCCACAAGCTGCTCTGTTGCAATATACACTCCTTTAAAAGGGGAATCGATTAATTTTAATTGACATTTCCATTGGTTTACTTTGAAATGGATGCCCCAATCCTATCACTCTTTAAAATTCTTTAAATATACTAGTTGCACCTGCAGATTTTAAACAAGTTCCCCAGCTCATTTAAGAAGCCTTCAAAACATAATACCTGCATGTTAATTTTCTTCCACTTCAAGAGAAAACTCTAAAATCATTCAGTTCATTAGATGAGTCACTTAAATGTGCAGCCTAACATCCATCTTTGCCGTTTGTAATAAGTTAAAGTAAATCGCAATGTGTTTGAACTTTATCCCCCAGCCACCCCACCCCTATTTAGTCCTAGGCAGATAAACACTTTACTGAATGACGTAAATAAGTGAAATTGTAAACATTGGATAAAATTATTATATACTCAAATTTCACATTTGTACAGATTGCACATATCAATTACAAAAAAAATTTCTTGTAACAAGACTGTTATGCAATGACCATCAACAAAACTCAGACTTGTCTGTAGGGGAAAAAATTCAGGAATTGATTTACAGCAAAAATGTTTTACTCCTTTGCAACAGGATATAGCATGTTCAAGAGTAAGCAGCTACATTGAGCGAGTACTAGTTCATGATTTGACGGATGCCTTTGTCCATGGTGACTTGCAACATTTGAGATAACTGGTCACATTCCTTTTGGTTTGTCCAATTGGAGTACAGGCAGGTGAAGAGATTTGCTCATTGTCACTTACCAGGCTGTTCAAATGTAACTGAAGCTTTAAATCCTCTGAAGTGATTCTCATTGTCACTCTTGAATTCAATTAAGACTTTATTACTGCTGCTCCAAAATGGTCCAGGTATCGAAGCACCGCAGAGCTTTGCTTAAATTAAAAATAATCCATTAGCAAATACGTGTGTGTATAGTGCCATTTCAGACCAAAATAAAATCTGCAAAACAGCCCTGCTAATTATGTAAGTAGAGGAAAACGTCCTAAACTAATGCATCAGCTGGAAAATTTAGATCCAAGTACCCTTTAATAACTCCAACTTACCAATCAGCAAATGCCTTTCAAAATCATTAAAGATGCTAACAGAGTCATATGTACAGTCCAAACTTTCTTCAACTTCAAAATCAATAAATCTTATCTGAAAGATAATGTTTAAACAGAATTTGGCTGAATAAATTAACCATCTAAGCTAAACAAGAGCCTATTTCCTTCCATTAAATACAATTGACAGAAATACTGCTTTTCTCCATTATATGTGTTATAATATTGCACGTGATTCAGAAGCACTGAATTAAAACCTCAGGTTAGCTGTGGGTATGTGATTACACTGTATCAATAGGTTTATGGAACAGATTTAAAAAAAAAAAAAAACAAAAAACCCACATACAAAAAAAAAAATAAGCAGGAAAATATGCATATACCAAAAAATCCAAGTCATAAAACCCAGTGTATGCACATTTCTACACATTTGCCTGTACAAATCACAACCCTCTTGTGAACGTGTATACGTGATGCAGCTCAAATGTTGCTTGGTTTTGTATGCAGGTGGATTATTAGCATAGTTCATGTATGGTTGTTCCAGGGTGTCAATCACAACACAAAAGGCCTTCACTGGTTGATAGAATATCCTCTACCCCGACACAGTGTTGCATTCTGTAATTGAGAGCACCAAGAGCACGCGCAGCATTCTACTGCTTCTCCTCTGGGGCCAGATAGGCACAAGGCACCAGCATCAGAGTGTACCCACTATCACCTGGCACATGTAATGACTGGATTGCTGTTACAGTAAATAGAATAGGCCGTATGAAAAAGTTCAGCTAGTTACCTTTCCAACTAGCCAGTCACTACATACAGACCATCATGTCTGCCAAAGATACTTTACCTCAAAACAGAAATCACAGGTGGACCCAGGCCACCTAGCCATAACACGCAGTCTCAATCTGGCATCACAAATGACTAGTATATTAATAGACTAACTGCTAATGGTTAACAAAAGCAGCTTAATTCTTGCTTAATTCCCTTATTGCAATGAGTGCAATCAAGTACTCCAATAACTTTACGATAACCGGACACTGCTGCAAAGAGCCTTATGCTGGCAAAAACCGGTTATGTTTTATGCATCAACAGCCATAAACAAAAACAATGTAGCACCTGGGGCAGTTCATGGCTTTCCAGAACTGAGAGCTGGACAAAGTGAAGCTTGGGTAAGAAATTCTTGACCGGTCTTCCAGTTTCCCCGAGAAGACACGACAGGTAGGCTATAACAACTAATGAAAACTCAAAAAAGTTCAGTGCAAATACACAGCATTTGCCCTCTTTTAAGAGCAATAAAATACAGTCTTTGCATCATATTCATCACTTAAGATTTAATAGATCTGTTATATAAATGCACATTATAACAGCTCCGTGATATGAATTCTATGCAAGAGCTGTCATTTAGCTGGCTTGGCTGCAATTCCCTATTTAATCAAAGGTGTCATTTCCCAGTTTCTCCAAAATGCTGCATACGAATGTGTCTGAGCTGCTGCCTAGAGTATCCCTGCCTCTTAACTGAAAGGATTTAGAAATTTGAATATTTAAATTTACCTTTACTATCTGGTTCATTCCTGCCATCACTTTCCAGATACAATCTGAATTGGCAGAATAAGGAAATGGATAGTTGAAAGAGTCAATAGTGCCAGGCTGATTCAGTTTAGCGATGCTTCCACATCCTGAACCTGTTGAAACAAATATGTGCTTAGAAAACTACCACATTTAAAATGCTCAATGTTAAAGCACCATACAGAAAGAGTTCAAGAAAGTAAACAAACTAACCTGAAGTGTTTAGTTGGGAAACGTGCAACTGAAGCTTTTTTAATAGTAAGCTTACATGCTTTATGAAGATCACCATTATATACATGGATTTTCAAATAATCTTGACACCATAAAATGTATTTCAAAGTTATTGCAGTTTCAATGAGCTATACATTAGAAAGCTTTGCTGAATAACTAATCATCAAGCTGGGTTAAAAACAGTATATAGGCAAATGGGCAGAGGATGTACTTGCAGTAAAAACTATTACAGTCCTTCCAATATCACATTCTTGAGCTACTGAAGATATCTTAGAAAAGTTTAAATTCTAATTAGGGATGCAGATATGTGGACACCACATTCAAACGTGAAGAATGTTTACATATTTCCCTACTTGCAGAGTGAGGCATACTCAACCACTCTTTTTTTCACTGAATAGGTAAGGACTTAAAATAGGATTCCCCCCACCCCCATTTTAAACAACTCATTACAAAAAACAAGTTTGCATCAATAATACCTAAGGATATCTAGAGGTGCCCAAAATACAAAACATTTTGTGAACTGCATCTAGAGAATGTGCTTTACCAGATTTAAGAACAGCAGTATACTGTAGTTCAAACCCTTTTCCACTGTATGAGATATCTGAAACAAACTGTAGTTCGACTTTATTTGACTCCGTTAAGAATGGAGCTGGGGGAGTGTTGCCACATATTTTGCCTAAGTGGAGAGAAAAATAAAGGAAAAAAAAAAAAAACACACTACATTAGGAAAGCACTTTTACATCAAGACCAATACCTGAACCAAGTTACCTTATGTTAATGGACTAATGCCATCCAGTTATTTGTAAGCCTTATGGTCGTATCTTCAATTGCTAGACCTTGCTGTTCCCAATTATGATGACCCTTCAAAATTACTGAAAAAATGCATTTAAAAATGGAAGCCAAAAATCTCAATCTCATGTGTAAACGGGTATAATTTAATTAAATCCAGTTTAACAGTATAATTTTCATTCAGAAATTGCTTCAAGGTTTCTTATTTCTAATTTTTTTGATGTACGTACAGTATCATGCCTTATAGTCAAGGACTGAGATTTGCTGCTCCTTCCTGCACAACTCCAAAAGACCTTACACCTTTTAGTATTAAAGGAACAAGAGGGCATTGCCTGGTTCAATTGAACTTTTAAAGACATAAGGTATTCTTTGCTAAAGCAGATTTGATATATTGCATGTGGAGCCCAAGTTAGAGATACGGCTAGGAGCTTCTTTCCCCTTCGAGTCCTTTCTACAATTAACTGACTTGTAATTTTAAGCCTTTGTCCCATGGTAGAGTCTGCATGTCCTCTCTCTCTACTCGGGACTTGCAGGTGATGGGTGTAACATAGCAAGATGCAGGGAACAGGAAGATATGGAAACAGATCCACTGTGGCAAACCCTAAAAAGAGAGCAGCCAAAAGGTGGTACAGACTGCAGACATTTACATTTACTTAGCAAAACACTTTTATCCAAAGTGACTTAATAAAAAGTCAATTGAATAAACATCAGTCTGGTAGACTGGATGGGGAGGCTGGGTATAAAAAGGTATAAAAGTAAACTGCTCAGAACAAAAAGGTCTTCAAACACTTCGTAAATACATTGAGAGTGTCAATTTGTAAATGGATAGCTCATTCCACCAGCCAGAAGCTACACATGAAGAGGCTGGACTGAGATTGGATACCATGAAGAGAGGAAATCAAACACTATTCAACAGCAGACCTGAATGGTCAAGAGCGAGCATAGGACCGTCTTCATAAAGTTGCTAACCCATTGAGTACTATGAACAGAAACAAAATGAAGTTAGTCTTCTGAATTTAACCTGAAAACTGTAATCAATATATGGCAAATTCTGCAGACTGCCAGACTAAGAAGAAACAAACAGGAATCTTAACAGAACATGGCACTATTCTTCATATAATACGCTACCGTGGCTGTTCGTTTGTCTGTCCAGGATTTTAAATCACCTGTAGTTTGCAAACCGTTTGACCTATTGGCCTGAAATTTGGTACAAATATACTAGGGGACCTGTACTGTACGCTTTTGGGGTGATCATTGACCTCCAAGGTTATTCCTCTTATTATTTTATTTGATTGAAGAATCAACTCTAGGCAGCTAAATTGAAGACTTAAGTGCCGCTTAAGTGAAAAATGTAAAAACAACGTACTAATTGCAACACAAACACTGACTATCAGTTTTAACACAAAATGATGCAGATGAAAGAAGAGAAGAAGCGGGTCGCTAAGGTGGAGAAGAGAGCTGCTCAGGAAACGGCACGCGCATCAACCTCTGAGCCAACGAATGCTAAACTACAGAGAAAGGATGAAAAATCATGAATGCTCAGATTAAGTGTATTCGCTGCACATTATCATGCAGTGCGGTGTTACTGGTTGGACTATAAATAAAGCTTTTTTTATAATTTTACATATATATTTTATATATGCATATATGTACACTTAACACTTGTAATCAGATTTTGTACAAGTTTCATACAGTATATGCAATAGAAGCATTTAAAGTGTTGTGGTTCAATTTTCTTCTTTGACCATGTCACCACCTATGCTTAGAAAATCCTTTTTCTCTGAGTGCTTTATGTGACACATCGCAAGCAAAAAAGCAAAACGAAGCATACTAAAGGCACTTTAAATACAAACATACACATAGTAGCACTTAAAACATTTAATCTGCTTTTGAATATTTACTTATTTTTAATAGGTGAATCCCAAAGCATAAAATTGTGGTATAAATTGATAGCACTAATTCTGAACCTTGATGCTCATTGGTCAGAGAGGTTTCTTATCAGAAGCAAAGAGAGATGGGGTAGACCGATTGGTTAGTAGCAGGATTTAAAAGGGGTAGCTTTTGCTGGTTGGGTCAGTGTACAATCAATGCACTGGTGAATGCCTAAGTGTGCATAACTAAAAGTAAAAGCACTTAAGTCTAAGCATTGTCGCTGCACCAGGGACACAGGCCAAACAGATTTAGTTGAAGCCTTACTTCACAAAAAGGAAGCAAGAAGCAAAGGATCACAAGGCAATTAATTTTGTATAAAGGGGTATCTACAAGTGCATTACACAGATCAGAGAGGGGACACCAGACCATACAAACATTTCAAAATAAGGTAGCAGAGTTAAATGTAATTACTGAACAGCCAAAAGAGGGCCAAGCAATACTCTGGCTGCCCGTTTTACTTTATTTATCCATGATTTGTTATGCATGACAAAAGTAAAGTTTTCAAATACAAACCGCAATAGACACTTTTCCCACAAAGTTATGGAAGGTAGAAAGATTAGAGCGCAAACAGATATTACATGAAACCACCTCTAAAATGTAACCAAATATTGACCCAAGCCTATGCCCAAAAGAGGGGTAGGGCGATTCAGTTTATACAATACTTGGGTTTCAGTGTCTTCTGCTCTTGGACTAAAACTACAGAATGCTAAAGGCAGTCAAGAAATACAGGCTAAGTAAATTTTCATCTGTATGTCAGTTTAGTAACTACTCAGACTGTTTTTAAAGGAGAGTTATTAAACCCTCTAAATATTCTGTGGCAAGGTTTGACAATTGATCATACTGTAAATACTACGTTAAAACAGGCATAATTTAATCTTGTGAAATTACATTCTACACAAAAGTTTTCAGTAATGTTTATATCAAACCTTGCTTTATTTACTATAAAAATTAGAGATAGCATAGGCTATGCAAATCAAACTGAATTTTCACAAAAGTCACAGGTTCTTAATTTGTACTGTTAAACCCAACACATTCAGTTTCCCAATAATGTTAGATATGAGAAGTATTTGACCTCTGGAATGCTAAGATGCAATCAGACATTAGGCTTTGCATAATAATTCTTTATCACAACTAAGACAACTACTTTAGTTGAATTTACAGCAAATAAATGCTAGTATCAAATATTGAATATGTATTGAATGCAATACATGCATTCTATGGATTTCTTTGGATGGAGCAATTTACTGTCAATCACAAGGACTGATTTTTAGTTTCATTGATATGGGTGTTGAAAAAGGATATGGTAAAACTGAACAGTTTACTAAACACAAAAATTAACAAATTTATGCAAAAAACAAGCCATAGAACAGTCCATAACATTGACTTAACAGTGCAAAATGAACAGTTCTGTATATGCTTAAATAACAAAGCCTTGATTACAAGTCAAGTAAATGACTGGGACATTAAAATACTAATACTTATTGGATGGCAGAGAAGCAATGTTTGTTGCAGAGGTGGTAAGTAAACTGGAAAGAAAGGGGCAGAGACCAGTCACTGAACTGAATTTGATTAGCAGCTAGTAGCCAAACTATTACAGCCTCATGTTGAGGCAGAAACAGATGGCATTTGATTAGCCTCCATAATCTTATCTTTACTACACTGTTAATATATGTATTGATAAAACTGGACAAGTCTTAACTCTGATCTGGAGTTTCAGCATCTGAATGCTAATGTAACCAGAGGCATTTCTTCACTGTAGAAACATTTCTACTCTATACAGATATTTGTAATAAATAAAAATTAGGGATGTCAGATCAACTTGCTACTATTTGAATACATGTGAATAATTAATAGGTTTAAAATAAAAAAGCAAAAACTGACTCAAAATGTATACAAATGTTCTCCTAAAATGCAAGCACTGTGTTAATCTAAAATGATGTACAATATTCATGTATTTTACATAATACTTCCAGGACCAGCCAATTCCTATTTTTGAATAATTACATTTTTCATTAATAAAAACGTCTTCATAAATGCAAACACCCACAGCACATATTGGAGATCAGTTTTTCTATACCACTGCTGTGCTGTTGGATCTACAGTTGTGGTAACAAGGTTTTTTCATTTTAACTGCTAGTTTCATCTACCGAGCACAATGCAGTTTACAATTCTAGAGTTTTACTTTACTAAGTTAACAAATACAAGGCCAAATTGTTAATTTCCCAAATAAAAAACACATAAGTGTCAGCTGCTTTGAACAAGGGCACCTGCTAAATAAGGACAAAATACTTAAAAATAATAACAGTCTACAAAAAACAATTGAATGAACTTAACTACTAAGTAAAGTCTCACAGTGCCTCAACTTATATATATAAAAAAGAGGGGTAGGTAACATTCAATCTTTTGGATTTCTAGCAGCAAAAGGAAGCATGGGGGTAATTAAAAAATATATATATATGTTTCAGCAATTGAGTGACTGACTGACTGAATTTGGTACCTCTTTCTTTGATAACATGATTGCACGTTCAGTGAAGGGCGTGTTTGTGAACGGCCATTTTCAAGTATCATTCATTTAATAGCTGCAGTTTTCACATTCATCTTTTAAGAAACTATGCACAACTTAGGCACTTCATGCTGTGCAGGTGCACTCGGAGCAAAAAAGTGAAAAAACAGTGCCGACATCACATAGCACCCAGAATTTAACTGCATTCTAAATACACTGATTTTTAAAATGAGCATTCTTGTCAATTTTTGGCTAATTTGACAGCCCTAATAAAATGGATCTGAAAAGTATACAACAAATTTATAAAGGCATTAATTGTAATTTCCCTTTTTAATTAAAATGTTTATAAAAAGAAACTAGGTCACAAGGCTTCAAAAGTCGGTTAACACAAACACACCCCTTTTACCCAGGGTGTTTTAGAATGAGAGTTTGTTGCAACAAGTCACATAAAAATGTACTGTATACAAAAAGTAAATGAAACTACTAAATCGAAAATCTGGGACTGATCACAATAATGCCATGCAATGTCACCACTCTGTCATAAGGATACCTGCATTTACAAAAACACTGAGCATACATGCAAAGTTTAAGACCAAAACCTGTTAGTTTGTAATCTGTGCAGAAGCGCCAAAAAACTTAAATTCACTAAATCTGTATACTAGTTATATGGAATCATACCAAAGTTATTTCTGATATGGGCATCTTTGAAAGCCATGTTCCAAATTGAGATCTTCAAACTGTTACATAATAATGGAACATTGATAAAGATTCATACTTGATTACTACGGGTGTTAAGCACACTTCAAATGTAAATTACAATGAGAAATGTCTGAGCACTGCAGTTTTAAAGTAGAAAAAACAATTATATACATACACACACACTCTTATATAGTTTTATGCTTACCAAGAAGGTCTCCATTTTCTGAATAAAGAGCCAGATAGTCACTTCTGCAGAGGGGCTGTTTCTCTATGTCAAGCCAGAGGATTTTTATCTCCATTTGAAAGTCTTTAGGGACCTCAACAACCCAAGAACACACACTGTTGGGGGGAAAAAAAAAAGGCATTACAATTAAATGCCTTATGAAGAAGTTCTTTAAAAAGCTTAAAATTTACCTTCCGTTTGTGTATTCACTCCCTTGTTCCATAGGGTATCTGAGGGTTCCTGATTCACCTTCCAAGGTCATACCACGTGAATCACATTCTCCTGTTTGAATCAATGAATGGGGGTTGGCTTGCAAGAAAAAAAAAAGTTCCCTTGTGCATCCTCAAGATTCTATTGAGAATTTTAAAGTATTAATTTTAATATAAGTTAGGGAAGACTTTCTCCATGCAATAACAGATCTTAAAAACACATGGTATTCAAGTAATGTGTCATCGTCTTACGTCTGAATTACTAAAAAAAAAAAAAAAAAAAATACAATGATTAAAGTCATTTATGTAAAATTTAAAAGACTAAATGTTGTACAGGTCAAAGGGTGCAGAGAAAGAGACCGATATTTCAATACCCCTTTCAAAACGTAAAAATATGTTGCTTTTGGAGGAGGCAATGCTGTAACAGTTGGGAGTTTGGTCCATTGCTGTAGTCAATACAAGTCCGAGACCACAAAATATGTCAAGACTGAGTCAAGGGGGAGGTCAAGACCACACACACACACACTCTTCAGGACCAGAGGCGTCATGTTTAAAACATGCTATCACTCAAACATGATTTATAAAACAAACTTGGCACAAAAATTGTCTTAATGTTATGGCCAGTTTAGTTCTATGCAGCCAGTTAAGACAATGAAGAGAACAGAAAAATCTCATTTAACTACACATTTCAATGTCAGTCACATTCTCATGTTCATTAATTAATTCACATAACTGGTTTGTTCCCTTAATACAGTAGTCTTCAATATTGGCAATAATGCATAATGCGTATGCTTAATGTTAATTGCATTAGAATGTAGCCCGTTTTGTCTATAAAAAGGGTGTTGTGTCATACAATGCATAACACTAGCAAAGAGCCAAGATCACAATGATTTTTTGGCTCCTGATGAAGACTTTCAAGCCTATTTACACTTCCTAGAGCTGTCCTATTCTAGTCTCCAATTCAGCACACAACACCATTACAGAAATCAAGGAGAGATATATATAAAAAATGTATTATCTTCATGCAGAAAACATTATCCATTACTGGTTTTGATAACTGCAGGCCATTTGGGGACTAGTTCTCTTCAAAGTGAACCAGCTGACCAGTTAGGAATCTTCATTACACAATCTCATACAGACTGTATGATATGGCTCATGGATGTCTAAGATAAGTTTGATCAAGCAGACACCAAAAATCCAAATTGCAGTGACTGCTGATTTTCCTGAAGCAATCTACGCAATTGATTTGCTAAAGCACTTTCATTCAACTAATGTGATACTCCACTGTGTCTAATGTACATTGCTGTGTGGTAGCATGACTTAAACTGCTCGATAAACTGCTAGATAAGCCAAATAATTAAATTAACCTCCTCAACACTGCCTAAGACAGCTGATAGAAAACACTTTAAATTGGACACATTTGTTTTGAAAAAACTAAAGTCTAAGGCAGGCCTATTCAAATGGTGGCCCAGAAGCAACCACCGAATGGCTTAACCTGTGGTCCGCTAGGGCTCCAGACTAAAACTAAAATGATCGCAAATGCGACCAAAAATAGGTTTGGTGATCATCATTTCAACTTCGTTCACCAGTGGCGAATGAAATAATTGAAACTTTCAACTATTATATTGTAACAGATGCAAAAGGCCATTTTTTTTTATTGTTGAGCGTATCTGCCATTAACACGCATTGGTACAGGCTCCCCTTGCACATATCCCTAAGCAGCATAAAGGCTGGTTTACAGCCCACACTGGGTGTGAAGGAGTTGCAGCAAAAATTACGTCAAAGGTGGAGATGCACGCAGGAAAATATTTCAAAATACATGCCGTTGCTGAGGGGACAGCCATGAATTTTAAACGAGAGGCTGGTTACGCTTGTACCGGAATAATGAAAGAACGACGGCCTGAATTTGACGCAACTGGTCATCAAAACAAAAGGTAGACTTGCAAAACATTTGAAATTCCTTGGCCCATCATATAGGTCTACTGTAAGGAAGAGATCTTTGCTCCATGGAATTGAGCTGTCCCTTCCGATTTCACACAGGGCATACCAAGGTGCGATTGTCACCAATCTCCTTGTGTTAGGTCATTTTTGCATGTCGTTTCCATTTTGATTTAAAGCATACTCCATGTAAAATGTCAGCCTGTCCATCAGTAAACATGTACGAGCAGACGCCTGATCAACATTTCAAACACAGCGACGTGAAGAAGTCTGTTTTAAGGTTGCAGGTGTATTGTCATTTTAAACGACAGGTCTTTGATTAACAGTGGACAGTATTATGCCACTTTGTTAGTTGTTACTTCAGTCATTTTGGCATGCGCACAATGTTCTGTTACAAATAAATTCATTTTCCATGTGTATTTGTTGAAGAGCTTGTGTTAAAGTTGAAAAAATAGTAATTATAATTAATGATTTATTACTGGACACCCAAGAACTCCGTACAAAGACATTTGTAAGATAAATATGCCATGAAAGTGGATTAGTACGTGGAGCCTTGCTCTACAACATTTACTCAGGTAGCTTTTTTTTTCTGGGGGAGGAGAAAATTTCCAAAGGAAAGGCATTGTTGTGGGACTCCAATCCTCTGCAAATTTGACAGAGGTTAAATATGATATTTCAGAAGTGGAAAAAAAATATTGCTACTACCTTAGATTTTGTTCAGTTATAGTTTTTTTTTTTAAATAAATACTTTTTTTGATGTGCCTATGTCAGACATGACCAAATTTTAAAGGGATACAATGAATAAAAATTTGGTTTTAAATACATTCATTTGTGTCGATTTACCTCCTGCTTACTGGCAGCTGAAAATACCTGGCCCAGCTAAATTTATTAGTGTGAAAATCTGGCCCAACTAAATTTGTAGTTGAAAAACCCTGGTCAATGGTATCAGAATTGCAGATTTCTAAATTTATCAAAACATGCAGGACCACCATATGCATGTTCCAACTTCAGTTTCTGTTGTATTAATTTCAGTGATTGTATTCCAGACTTTTATATTTCAGCTAAGGTCCCATTGTCCTTTTTCTCCATTTTTTAATGAAAATGGTGGTCCTTAACCCATTGTGGTTAAACTGAAAATCGGTAAGACTTTACATTAAGTGTCCATAATTACACTGTAACTACTATGTAATTACCTGTATAAGTACAGTGTAACTGTGTTATTACTCCGTACTTACTGTGTAATACAAAGGCTATAGTTAATTACTCAATGGTGTCATGGTTATTCCACAGTTTATATAATTACAATGTAACAATTTATCACTGATCCAAAAACAAGTGTACTTACACAGTTACGATGTACCTGTACTTTCAAAATGTAATAAAAAGCATCAGGGTATGTAACTACAACTATGTAACAGATGTCCCATGGTCTGGGCAATTTTAATGGAGAATTGCAGGGATAACTGCATAGGTTTTTGATGAAGTTTCAAGATCCGTTTTAAATGGTGAAAACACCTTTGCAAAATGGTTAATGCTTTTGCCTCACAGATCCATTATCCTGAGATGGAACTCAGTCTGGAGATGTATGTAAATTTTGTACGTTCTACCCATGTCTCCCTAGGTCTTCTTCATGGGTTTTTACTGCCACATCCCACGGACATGTAGGATGGGTAGGATGTATGCGACTGCTGGTATGTTTGTCAGTGGGCCTTGCAATGGGATGGCTCCCCATCCTGTGCCGTTTCCTGCCTTGTGCCCGGTGACGCTTGGAATGGCTCTTCGGCCCTGTGTACCTTGATTGAATGATGCAAGTTTGGCAGTATTATGTTAGGGATGGGTAGAATAATAACCCAAAAAAATTCAACAATAAATAGTGTAACACAACTACAAGAATGTGACACATGCTTGTTTAAGCAAAACATGGCAAGGAGGTGCCCCTCTAGATTTTGCATTTTTCAGCAATAAACACATCTATTGGAAGCGATTGTACCAGCAGGATAAGTGATCATAATATAATTGCTCCCAGTCTTTTGCCAATATTACAGTGGAAAGGTATATTAAGGTCCATAAGAAATCATCAGCCATCTGATTTATGAATTTGTTGCTTCTTAAGATGCCATTAACAAAGCACACAATAAAAAAAAAAAAAAAAAAAAAAAAAAAAAAAGGGCCAGAACCTTACATACCATTGGAGTGGCCATCATTTCTCATGGACTTCTCAGAAACCTCACCAATTTAAGTAACAGTTACTATTCTCCTGACATTTTATGGCAGTGGTCAGAACAAACTACACACTATTGGAACGAGTGGTGGAAAACCATTCACATGTTTAAGTTCCCAGTAATCTTTCATGATGCACTAATAAAAGATATTCCGGGACATAATGAATGCCTGCCTGTGCGGTATCTAACTGCAGTAACATGTAGTAGGATTCACTAAGCAAAGGATTACTCAGGGGTTTTTGGAGATGGCTGCAACATATTTGCAAGCAAATAAATGTCTGATCTTTTCATCTTGATTTTCAAGTATTTTTGGTTAGTTATCTCAAATGTCGATACACATCCAGGTGAATTCATGTTTCCATAAGCTGGTAATCATTGGTAAAAAGTCTACAAGCAGAGAAGCTCCAAACATAAAATGGTTTAAGCACATGCACCAGTGTTTAGACTCAAAAGGGATATCCAAGATTGCCGACAATCAGGCACTGAAGACATCTAAAACACATGCTGGATTGGAAGAGGATTCAAATACTCTGCAGTTACGTAATACTTAGAAGGGACTTGCATAAGCACAACATGCTGACATTTACTTCCCAATCTGCATTACTTACCTAGGATCTCCCTACTTGTAAAATGTAACACCTTTGGGAACAGAATGTAATTGTCATGTATTTACAGTCATATGAAAAAGTTTGGGAACCCCTCTTAATTCTTTGGATTTTTGTTTATCATTGGCCGAGCTTTTAAAGTAGCAACTTCCTTTTAATATATGACATGCTTTATGGAAGCAGTAGTATTTCAGCAGTGACATTAAGTTTATTGGATTAACAGAAAATATGCATCATAAAATTAGACCGGTACATAAATTTGGGCACCCCAACAGATATTACATCAATACTTAGTTGAGCCTCCTTTTGCAAATATAACAGCCTCTAGACACCTCCTATAGCCTTTGATGAGTGTCTGGATGGAGGTATTTTTGACCATTCTTCCATACAAAATCTCTCCAGTTCAGTTCAATTTGATGGCTGCTGAGCATGGACAGCTTGCTTCAAATCATCCCATAGATTTGAGATAATATTCAAATCAGGGGACTGTGATGGCCATTCCAGAACATTGTACTTCTTCCTCTGCATGAATGCCTTTGTAGATTTTGAATTGTGTTTTGGGTCATTGTCTTGTTGGAATATCCAACCCCTACGTAACTTCAACTTCGTGACTGATGCTTGAACATTATCCTATTTGTTGATATTGGGTTGAATTCATCCAACCCTTGACTTTAACAAGGGCCCCAGACCCTGAACTAGCCACACAGCATGATGGAACCTCCACCAAATTTGACAGTAGGTAGCAGGTGTTTTTCTTGGAACGCGGTGTTCTTCTTCCACCATGCAAAGCTATTATTGTTATGACCAAATAACTCAATTTTTGTCTCATCAGTCCAAAGCACTTTGTACCAAAATGAATCTGGCATGTGTAAATGAGCATTTACATACAACAAGCGACTCTGTGGCATGAGTGCAGAAAGGGCTTCTTTCTCATCACCCTGCCATACAGAGGTTCTTTGTGCAAATTGCGCTGAATTGTAGAACGATGTACAAGAAGATCATGCTGCAGATGGTGTATCTGTACGTCTTTGGAGGTGATCTGTGGGTTGTCTAACCATTCTCACAATCCTGCTCATATGCCACTCCTGTATTTTTCTTGGCCTGCCAGACCTGGGTTTAACAGCAACTGTGCCTGTGGCCGTTCCATTTCCTGATTACATTCCTTACAGTTGAAACTGACAGTATAAACCTCTGAGAGAGCTTTTTGTAGCCTTCCCCTAAACCATGATACTGAACAATCTTTGTTTTCAGATCTTTTGAGAGTTGCTTTGAGGATCCCATGCTGTCACTCTTCAGAGAGTCAAAGGGAAGCGCAACTTGCAATTGACCACCTTAAATACCTTTTCTCATGATTGGACACACCTATGAAGTTGAGGGTTTAACGAGCTAATCCAACCAATTTGCTGTTGCAAGTAATCAGTATTGAGCAGTTACATGCATTCAAATCAGCAAAATTACAAAGGGACCCAAATTTTTGCACAGCCAGTTTTTCACATTTGATTTAATTTCATACAACTAAATACTGCTTCACTAAAAATCTTTGTTCGGTAAACACCCCAGTACTCTGATGTTTCTAGGAAATGAAAGACATACCACAGTTATCTTTTTTGTTGAAAGTAAAGTATTATGCAGGCTGAGAGGGGTTCCCAAACTTTTTCATATGACTGTATATTATGGTCACTGATCCTGCTGGTACAAATCGCTTCCAATAGATGTGTTTATTGCTGAAAAATGCAAAATCTAGAGGGACTCCTCCTTGCTTGTTTAAGCAAAACATGGCATGTGTCACATTCTTGTAGTTGTGTTACAATATTTATTGTTGAATTTTTTTGGGTTATTATTATACCCATCCCTACTATAATACTGCCAAACTTTCATCATTCAATCAAGGTACGCAGGGCAGAAGAGCCATTCCAAGCATCACTGGGCACAAGGCAGGAAACAGCCCAGGATGGGGAGCCATCCCATTGCAAGGTCCACTGACAAACATACCAGCACTCACACTCTCACACATATGGTCAAGCAACCCAACCTACATGTCCCTGGGATGTGTCCGTAAAACCCATGAAGATGACATAGGGAGACATGGGTAGAACATACAAATTTTACACACATATCTCCAGATAGAATTCCATCTCAGGATAATGGATCTGTGAGGCAAAAGCGTTAACCATTTTGCAAAGGTGTTTTCACCATTTAAAACAGATCTTGAAATATCATCGAAAACCTATGCAGTGATCACTGCAATTCTCCATTAAAATTGCCCAGACCATGGAACATCTGTTACATAGTTGTAGTTACATACCCTAATGTTTTTATTACATTTTGAAAGTACAGATACAATGCAACTAAGTACACTTGTTTTTGGATCAGTGATAAATTGTTACATTGTAATTATATAAACTGTGGAACAACAATGACAACTGAGTAATTAAATAGAACGTTACGTTGTATTACACTAAGTATGGAGTAATAACTCAGTTACACTACTTATACAGGTAATTAGATAGTAGTTACAGTAATTATGGACACTTAATGTAAAGTGTTACTGAATAATTCTATTTGTAAAGACTATATATATATATATATATATATATATATATATATATATATATATATACACACATATATATATATATATATATATATACACACACACACACACACTGGGGACAGCTTAAAGGCTTGGATAATTTCCCACTGAAACACGGGTGGTGCACTTTCCTAAAACTTTACCTCTTCTTCCCTTATCAGACCAGAAGATTGACTGCTTTACTACCCTTGACATAAGTTCTGGCAGAAAGAGATGGGTACAGGTGGGTGGACACCAGAAATCATCAGAGGAACTTCCACCACCTTTTCAACGCATTAACTTGCATTTTATTAGAATTACATGGGACACCCATTAGCAAAACCTAACACTTCAGCAGTCTTTTTTCTTTTTTAAAAAAAACCACGAACAAAGGAGAAAAGATGTAGGCCTAGACAGGATTTTAACAGAATTTTATTCTGTTAGGGCCAGATGTGTACATGGCCTAGAGGAGAAATAACCCAACTCATTACCAATAGACACTTTTTCCAAACCATGAGCACCATTTAAAGCAGCAATTTAAGCTTTACATAAAACACTTAACTCAAAGTTACTTATGAAAGTGTGTCAAATACAAGCTTGGCAACTACCTGCATCAAACATCTACAAAGGAAAAAGTGGAAACTCTGCTTACCTGAATCGAGAGATGCTCTGGATATAGCTTAAAATTAAATCCCACAAGTAAAGAAGGAGAAAAAAAAAAAAAAGAAAAAAGAATGAAAGGGATCATTCAACTTGAAGTTAAGCAAGCACTCTACATCAACATTTAGAGCTTTATCATATGACTTGGGGTTCATAAAGTACTACAGCTGCAAAAAAAAAAAAAAAAAAACACAAAACCTAGGGATACTCCAATCAGGTTTTTAAAGGCTGATACCAATCACTAATTTCATGTTACTTGACCAGTCAATTCAGATTTGTATCCCTTTAAAAAAAACCACACACACAAAACACTACTGCCCTGCATAGCCAAATAAAAGCCTTATTTCCTATATTAAAGTGTACTTTTATAATAACACTACACGTGTTAACCTTTTAGTTTATTAAAATTTAATTCTGTAGACTTATTGCTCAATGACCATAAAATGCAAAAATAAAATTTCCTTAAAATGTACTGTAGTGAGAAGTCAAGCAAAATGACACCTTTTATTGGTGAACTAAAAAAAAAAAAAAAAAAAAAAAAGATTACAATATGCAAGCTTTCGAGGTAACTCGGGCCCCTTCTTCAGGCAAGATGTAATGATAGATCATTTTAATATTTTTGCATCCAAAAAGTCATTTTAGTTTATTAACTTGCACTAACATAGGCCAATAGAAAAACAGCGTTTTTCATTCTCTCAGAAATAGGCGATTGGGGCTGCAACACTAGAACATTTTCACTTCTGCTTGAAGGCTCCACATGTGACAAATGCAGACTTGCGATCACTAGACGTCTCTTGGTATGTCAATACCTCTTCTCAATTTTAGTGTCTTGTTCAAGTGTTCCCAATTGCAGGCCTTTATAATCATCATCATAATACTGTGATAATCAAGTTAAACAACCCACAGTCACTTTACAAAAATTCACACTAGACGCACAGAAAGCCAGAGGGAAAAAAAAATTTGAGAGGATAGAAAACAGGAAAAGTATTACAATTACAATCTTACAGATAAAATATGAAGCAGCAGAAACGCCACAAGTATAAAGAATATAAAGGGTTAGGTCCTAATAAAAGGGAATAGAGCAAGTCAAAAGATGGTTACCCTCAAGCTACATAATGCACTTGGAATGCTGTGGTCTCGATATTACAAAAAGACACACAGGAATGTTTAAAGTACAGAGAAGGTCACCTAGGCAGATTTCAGGATTGATAAGTAGGAGCTATGAGAAAAGTTTGAGAAAGCTGATTAAAACAGACAGTTTAAAATTACTACTGTAACAGTACAGACAGGTTGCCTCAGCCTAGGAATGGCTATAGTGAGGAATCACCATCTGTATATTCAGCATTTCATCACTTAAATGACCACCAGCTTTAGTGAAAGCTGTAGTGGAGCCTATAAAAACAGCAAGCCTGCCACAGTTTGCAGAAACTCCAACTAATGCAGTAACAGTAATCATTCTATGGAAAGTGAGCTACCTATCTATCTATCTATCTAAAAGTTACCTTTTTAAAAAAAAATAAAATAAAGTGGAGACCCCCGGATATCTGCTTCAAAAATGTATAATTGTGTACAGTATCTTAAGAGCCAAGACTGATACATACAGTATATCAAAAGACTAGTACAAACATGCTTCATTCGTAAAAACCATCACCCAAAAGAAATACGCTGAAGAACATTGTTGCTTTATTACATTACAGAACCGCAAATAGGGCATAGGCATTTAGCTATCTGCAGAAGAGGAGAGTTTGTTGGTTTTTCTTTAAAAAGGCAAGAGACTTCACAGAAGTGGTGAAAGATAGGCAGCTTGTTCCACCAGCAAATTATCAGTTATTATTGGTCAAAAATCCCAGTTTAAATTAGATTTCCCTACTTATGAATGTGTGTGCAAACACCTGATCAAAGTTAGACTTGTGTGATCACTCTGCTGTTGTGCAGTGTCTCCAATTTTCTGCAAAATGTTGTCGTGAGCAAAAAAACCAACACACCTGTTACATGATTTGCAAATCTTTTCTGGAACAGACAAAGCCTGAGCCTATTCCAAGAAGGCATGATTAGCGAGTTATGTGCATATTTGGCCTCACATATTTGTGTCTTAATCTATCCAGAAACAGGCTTGGCAAAATACAAGTTTTCTGGAAGGCAATTGACGATTTCCTTGAAACCCAAGTTACTGTAACCAGATTTCACACCAATCCTGTTTTCTAGAAAAAAAGAACCAAGGATACTGGTTTTTCCAATGCATAAAATTAAACCAAAAATTACATTAAAAGCTTTAGTAATGGCTTCAAACGTGAAGGTTTTCCCCTTTATTTATTCACCATGTCACATGGAAAGGGGTCATTGCAAAAGTTCTTTTACTAGTGGGCAGTTGGTGAAAATGGCCATAGCTATCAGTCTTGCCAAAAAATATGCTGCATGGGAAAGAAATAGATGAATATTGCAACACATCAATTCACATATAGGTAAAGGATTTTAAAAATATATATTTTGCATTGCATACAAGTATGGCATTGTGCAGCCAAAGAAGCTGTGCTAACATTGGCAGTATATAATATGATAGGAAGGGAAAAAAAAAAAAAAAATAAAAAAAAACAACCAAAGAAAAAAACACGCATGTCTAGTGGAATGCATTCCAATAGAGTACAAACAACAAATAGCACTGCTATTATTCAATCCAGCAGATATTGCACATTAGACCATTAGGTCATAAACTTACAAACAAAACTTACTATTTACAAGCAGTGTCCTCTTTAAAAAAAAAAAATAAATAAAAATAAAAAATAAACCCAAACACAGTACGTAACTATAAACACCCTTTTCAGCACCAAATGACATGAGCACCTAAAGACTGATTTAAATGGAATTTAGAATTCAGACTAATAAAAAAAAAAAGTGAGCCAGCATGAAACCTCTGATGAAATCTAGTCTTATGCAAGCTTTTGTTAATACTATGCAGTAAGGAGACTGTGGAAGATTGTGGGTTCGCTTCCCGGTTCCTCCCTGTGTGGATAGCGCTTTGAGTACTGAGAAAAGCGCTATATAAATGTAATGAATTATTATTATTATTATTACTATATATGCACCCATCCTTACTGGCTAAAATTCTTTACCGGAAGAGCTGAAATTGAGCTCTGGTTAATGGAAATAATTATATTAAAAAAAAAAAAAAAAAAAAAAAAAAAAAAAAAAAAAAAAAAAAGCAGCATCAGGCCTAGTCAATTTAGGTTTAAATGTTTTCATATGCAATATATAAAATGTAAAATACAGTAATGTCGATCCTCACTTGACTGTCCTACTACAAATTGGAAGTCCCAAAAAAAAAAAAAAAAAAAAGTCTGAGGATGTACTAGTGTGTGTTATGAGCATGTAACAAAATTTTCCTAATCTTAATCTGGCAAAAGCCAAGATATGCAAAAGTCAGGTTTATGATGCTAATTAATACTGCCTTTTTTAATTGTTTAAGACTCCGGGCCCTTAATTAGCATCCAAACAAACAAAATCTGAAAATAAAGGCGGCCAGTTGATTTTTCTCAGATCCTCAAAACATAACATATTTAGGATACTCCAAGAAAAAAAAAATCAGTTTTGAAAATTGCTGCTGCGGCAGAATGAGCACACCAGCAAGCCATTGAAGTAAATAACAGGTTTAAGACTATTTCTAATTAATGAACTGATTGAGGTGATATTTGTTGGAGCTTGAGGCCCTGACTTAACTGGTCATCTGTTGGCTCATTTCATCTCATTTTGTTTGAATTGCTTCTTTCTTCCTTAAATGGTAGCCAAAGGATGTAATCTTAAAAAGGGAAAGTGTCATATAACAGAAGAAATTGGTCACTGATTAATAAGTATGAAGGAAAAACTTGCAGCCACTGTAATCCTCCATTACCAGAGTTGGACTTACTCTGCTCTAAGCACACCACTTGTAATGCTACAGAATTTCAAATTGATTAAAAAAAAAATATTTACTGAATGCCTAAAGTAGAAAATCTGCCTTGAAAGGCATAGTTGCTCCATGATGCCATTTGGACAACATTAGGGACAATGAACAATTCCTTTGGCAAAACTATGCAAGAAGTGAGAGTTTGAACAGCCATGCATATCCAGGTGCAAAAGGATTTTACATGGGCTACATAGACTGCTCCAATCCCCTTCCTAAACTGGAGCATAGAAAAGGTAAGCAAATGAAGTGAAAAATATGTATTGGTCATTAAGTCTCATTAAACATTAACTGCTTCAAAAGAATGGAGGAACGGTTGAAAAGAAATTAAAAGTTACATTTCTGCAAACAACTCAACTTACATGAAGTTTGTTCAAAGATGTAAGTCAGCAGTGCTTTCACATTTGCAAATATGCCAGGTGTTCCCGACTGATTAGGGTCATTAGTACTCCATTTTCGGGCACAACCAATGCCCCAGGAAGTGACACCCATCAAGAACCAAGGACCAGTGCCCTGTTGACAAAACAGTGGTCCTCCAGAATCTCCCTAGAATATGGAAAGGGGGTTGCAAAAGAAGCCATCAGTTACATTTTCCTGCTTTGCCCACTTCCATACAAGGAGGTTGGGTTAAATACACAAAATGTATTTGATCTATACCCATCACAATTTCCAGCCACTGAAACCAGAATATTCTAAAAAGGGTGCTTATTTAGTGTCAGAAGTGGCTTTAAAATGATTAACAGAAAGTTTCAAAAACATTATTTGAAGCTCTCTTCTGGAGTCAAAACTGCTGCAATTATGCAGTCTGTAGTCCTGAGACTTCTCTATCAAACTTGACTGTTAAGGTGAAGAAAAAAGGGCACTTTAAGAGCTTCTTCAAAACCTGGTTACTTGTAAAAATACAAAAAAGTACTGTAATTTAAATATTCAATATGCTAAATACATATATTTGGGCACTATGGCATGGAGAAATTAAAACCACACACACTATTGTCAGCAAAATGTGTTTGAACTTTACAACTAAACTATAGATCAGGGGTGGGCAAAGTCAGTTCTGGAAGGCTGCAGGATTTGGTTCCAACCCAGTTGCTTAGTTAGAAAACAATCCTTGCCAGTACTTAAATTTCATGGCTTGTTAGTGCTTCAACTCTGCCATATCAAGTCATTCACATATCCTAGATTTCTGTTTTTCCCTTTCTAAGGATATCATTCAGAAAATGATAATAAAGATTTGTAATTCTCATTCCTTCACTTTCCTTCCAAGTATTTAATTAAACCAAATAGTGCACAATAAACACACAGGTGTAAATGGAAACAAGCGAAATACAGAACCGCTGGTTTCTTGTGTCATTTGCATTTGTTACTAATAAGGAGCAATTAGAAAGCGAAAATACAGCTGCTTAAGACTAAAATGTGCAATAAGGGTTCAAAATATTAATGAAGTGTAAAAACTTGAATAATTGTGGGACTTTATAAAACGATTAGGACAGAGTCAGCAATTAACATCTTTGCATTAACATGACAACATCAACACTTGCAGACCATTTTTCCATATCCCTGGGGATGAAAGATTGCTGTAGTAAAAGAAGAGCAGTGAGGTGAAGTGTGCAGCTGGTCACGTCTTAAAATGGCTGAATCGGACAAAAATGTTTTACTGTGTGCAATTTCAAGACGCAGATTAAAATAGTCAAACATCCTTAGGATCGAATGTAAAAAAAAATTCATATTGGACTCTCCTGCATTTTAGACCAGAAAAGTATTCTAGGTATTGAATTTTTTTTTAAATATAAATTTCAACCTGAAAAATACTAAACTTGTTTAAAAGCCATAAGCGCCATCTAAGAAATTTCAGTTAAAATGCAATAATGAAGATGGTCTTTAGCACTGCAGTTTAGTATATTCAACAAGTCTTAATGTCTTTCACTTTGGGGTGTGGCAACTGTTCTGCTACATGTTGTGTAATTTTGTATTAGGAGAAGAACCCAGCCTTAACCACTCCAGGTATACTCAAGGAGAAATGAGCAATGTGGGAGACCCATATTTTTTTGAGAAGGGTTCAGCTACAGGTTGAAGACTACCTTCCACAGTCCGCCCCATGCCGTAGAAAGGGAGGAAAAAGAGCAGCTGTACAGTTTTTCAAATTTGAAGAAGGAGTTGAATACATTTCCTGACACAGAACAGTGGCAGCAGAATCAGGTATGGATTCACAGAATAAAAAGCTCAGTATATTTAAAGAAACTTTAGAGCCATTAAAACTAATGGTATGTATGATTATATATAGTGAATCTAAGCTTTTTGTGCTTATAACTGACATCCTATTTTTAAACAGATTGTTTTATTTTCTTCCTTCCTGTTTTTTAATATTTGTTTTTCATTTTTTTAACTTTAATATATTTGAGATGTTATGTAGCATATCTGCAATGTTAGCATACTATACGAAAAGTATTTAAGTTTATCGTCATTAACGTGTTAGATATCTTCGGTAACTACAGATAATGTTAAATATTCATAAAAGCACGATAGCGTTTTCTGCCAACTTAGTATTACATATTTTTGTCTTGATTTCCAGCACAACATTTCTCCAGAAAGGCAGAGAATATAAAACATTACATTGATTAAATATCAAAATTTGTACAAGTGCCCTCTTTGTTTTTTTTTTTTTTTTTTTTTTAAACAGACTACACTACAGCATCCTGCTGCCTCACCTACAGAGCCAAGAACCCCACATTGTAAAGTAAGCAGGTAATTATGCAACTATGCATGTGTAGATGACACTAGGCTACTTTACATACAAACAAGTGATTGTTAGATTTCTAAATCAGAACTTTTTAAAATACAGTTTAAAAAGTTGAGCTAACCCTGCATTTTCCAATGTTGGACAGGTTTTACTATCTACAGATGCAACAATGGCTGTGTCACTTTAGGCCATTTCCATTGTTTTTGTTAAATAGTCATTGCCAATAGTTTACTGTATATCACTAATGTTCTTCTTTGATTATTTTTTATTCTATGTATTAGGGCCCTCCAAGTCAGATGAATATCCATGACTCTATAATATGAAATGGTCATACCATCAACATGAAAATTTCAAACTATTTTTGTTTACATCTGTAGTTAATGTGTCCAGATTTCCAAATGACCATTTTGTGGTATAGAATGTGCTGTGTGTCATCCTTGAAGCCCCCTTCAATTTTAACAAGGTATGTCTCAACTTTAGTACTCTTTCACTGTAGCATTTGAGGGAGGAGGATTAGATCTGATTGTGGGTTCCCATTTTTGGCACCTTGTACAACTTGTGCTGGATACTTGTGTTATGTTTATTTCTATTGTTTACTTTTAGCATACGGTCGCTAGTGTTCAGTTTGAATGAGCTGTCAAAATATCACACCTAGGTTCCTAAGTGAAGCTTTATGATGTATGCCAAGGGGCTGAAAAGCAATATCAGACACACTCAAAGTTTCTAAACTTTAGGACACCACAATCTCAGTTATCTTCATTTAAGAAAATTCATTGCCATCCAGGTTTTAATATCATTCAAGCACTCATGGTGGATCTTATTGTCTCGCTCTGCTTCAATTTTAGTGGCATCATCAGCACAGCAATGAAAGGAGAAGCCATACTTGTTACCTTTAGGCTGAACTGTTAACTTGTATAACAAAAAGAGAACTGGTCCAAGCATGGAACCCTGCAAGTAAGAGGTGCTAAAAGAGGATGAGAACTCACCCAAGTGAACAGAAAAACCTACTATTGCTTAGATAAGATTTAAACCACTTAGGGGCATAACCTTAGATGCCGACATATTGTTCAAGGTGGGGAAAAAAAAATTTAAGATCCACAGTATCAAAAGCTTAGACAAGATCTAGCAGTACAAGAATGGCAGAATTTGAAACAGTCCAGATATTAAAAAAAAACAATAAGTGGCTGCAGCACAGCATGTTTCAAGGTAGCAGGAACACAACCAGAAACCAAGCTAGCATTTATTAATGCAATGGTACTTGGTTCAACAGAACCCTTAAGTAATCGAGAAGGGACACTGTCCAAGTGCAATTTGTAGGATTCGGGCGTTGCACCAAATCAAAAAACAAAGAATGATACAGACTCTGTGGTCAAAAAAGGCAGAACACAATACAGGAACAGATGAATCCTGAGCAGGCAAGCATGACCGATGACCTAATAACGTTAATTTAGAAGTTGGGGTATGAAACAAATGACAAATTCCTAATACAAGAAATTGTACACAGCAATGAGAGAGAGAGAGAGAGAGAGATACAATATCTACAAAGCAATTTAAGAGATTTGTCTCACTTTCTGGACAAGTACATATTTATAAGTTTAGGGTCCCAGTCTTCTGTTTAAACAGCTACACTTCACTATGTTATACATTTCTTGACTATATAACTATGACAAATCCAGAAGAATAATAAGCAAGGACTGTATCTACTTCAAACAGAGCCAATAGAAATGTAAATATCCAAATATTCACAGGAGAACAATTACGCATTGAAATGAAAAACCAGGAAAATGTTTGAAAGTTGAATTACTCCACTTGAAATTTATCAGTATTTTAATTGCTGTGTAGAACAAAATTAAGAAAACACAATTCAAGACAATGGACGATTAAGGTCCCCGTGTAACCTGGGTCATTTCAAACATTGTTCAATACAAACAATTAAGTTTTTTTTCCCTTTTATTGAGAACTCCAAGGTTTATACCTTCACTTTCATGCCTGTTGATCACTCATTTTGTAACAAATTAATGTCATTAATGGAACTTCACCTTTTATTGAACGAGGTTCCAGAAAAATTGTAAATATCAAATATTTTGAATGATAGCCTTTACTATAATAGATGTTAGAGCAACTACATTCATATTTAGTATGATGTTTCCTTAATCTAAAAATATGGTATGTCCTTAACTATCGAATCCTGAATCATGTATTATAAAATGGTTTCTAAAAAGAAAATAAACTAATTCTTGCCTCATGATAGTAAACAGGCATATTAATACCATCGTTTAGAGTTACAGGTTTAATCAACATTACTAGCTTTGCAATGAAAGCATTGCGACAGTGAACCGATGCTGGAGGCGTACCGTGGAAGCATGAATCTCCAACCAGAGGTGATAATTTTATCTTTCAGCATAAGCAGGGTAAACAGTAAATAAGTTCAAGGTTTGAAAAGCCTTAGTCTTACCTGACAAGCATCACGGCCACCTTCTGGGAAGCCAGCACATAACATAGTGAGATCCATTTCTCCAGCACCTGCATTCATCAACACTAAATTACATTCTGCAGTTGGTAGAAGGGGCAGATTAACATGCTGAAGTGTCTGTGAAACTGTTCCACCTATGGAATTAAAATAAATAAATTAAAAGCTCTAGCAGCCACAAACCTACAGCATCTTGACAAAAAAGGAACACTGGTTTGAGGTTATTCAATTACAGCTTGCTTGCTCCTCATTACAGGTTTCCTGCACTACTGAGTGAACTACAGAGATACCTTAAGGCACCAAAATCTGAGTACCGCAGAAATCCCAAATAACTGGGAACAGAAGCATACAACTTTAAAGATTAGCATAGTGGTAAAGAAGTCAGGAAGTACTTCAGGAACAGACTCACCTTCACTGGTCTTTCCCCAGCCACTAACCGTACAGAGTGTTCCGGGATGAAAGTTGGTATCAGGACTTGGAAGACAGATTGGCTGAACACTTGATGCTGTAGAGAAATAATACAGTTTGTTTAGCTCTTGGGAAGTATTCCAATAATTTAAAGTGGTTCCCAAACTCGATCATGGGGACCCCCTGTGGCTGCAGGTTTTTGTTCCAACCAGATTCACAATTGATTATCAATAACTGTTCTTAATAACAACTGATCTCATTTAATTAGCCGGGTCTTTTTCACTCTATTATTCTGCATTCAGAAAAAAAAAAACAGTATGGTTTTTACAAGACATTTAGAAATGTTTTTTTTTTCTAAAGATAAATGCTTAACTCTCTTTTCTCGTTTTCCTATTTTCCCTTTTCCTGTATAGTTTGCTCCCTTTGTTTAACCCTAATAGTGACAATTAACCAGCACTGCAGACACCAGGATGATGAAAGCAGCAACAACTTCAGTGTCACACTTGCTAATTAGTAAATAATTAAATAACTAGAACACCTGGAAAAGCAGAATGAAAATTAGCTTGAAAATACTGACTCAGGAAAAAAAAAAAAAAAAAAAAAACCAACAATACATATTCCCTGTATAACTGATTATTACATTTTCATAGAAATCTACCAAACTTAGTTTGAAATTTCTATATGGACTCCAAAAACACAGACTAATGAAGGGAATCATTATTTCCCAGTTTCTAAGAGTCCAATGAAAAACAAAAGTTGATTGGAGCAAAAACCTGCAGCCACAGTGGGTCCCCAGGATCGAGTTTGGGAACCACCGATTTAAACAATGCTGAATTTGGCCCTTTGGTACACAGGAGGACAGAAAAAGTTTTAATTTTGCCAACAATAATTGGTATCATCAGAATACAGGCATGATGCTCTGTGACTTGGAAATATATTTGAGTGAAAAAGTCTCTTTTCTTTGTGGTCCAGGTTCTGCAGCTGAAGTCTACCAAAGAACTATGTCGTCTCTAGCAATACAGAGAAAGTGACATAGTGACAAAAGACTTTTTTGGTTTAAAAAAAAAAAAAACTAGCCAAAGTACCTGGAGTTGACCAGGTATATTTGTATAATGGTTTAAGTAAGGAAGCAAATATGATTTTTAGATGCTGACCCATTGGTTATTGCTGCCTGAAATGTAAGTGTCCCATCCGTCATCTTTACTACCTCACCGAGAACTATCAATTTATCTGATCTCGGTGTTGAGAATTTACCATTTTGTATAAATTATATTCCATAACTGCAGTAACTCCTTGCTGGGGTGGAACCATGAACACTATTTATTATTTCCTGGTTTAGTGTGGTTTTTACAATTAGAGGTTTAATCCCACATTAATAAACTGAATGGCTTGTGAATGGCTGAATCATTGATATGGCATGTAAGATGGGCTAAAACTACTGGATTGTGTTTCCTCATTGGGGATAAAACTTTGAACTTCTATAAACTGTTAAGTTAAGTGTAATATACAAGCACAATTTCATGAACATTCCTACATGCAAAATTATTAAAAATCTGCTTGGTTGTTTTTGTATGACAAGCAAGCAGAACGCTGCTTATCTGTACAAATAAAAAGTAATCAATCTCATGCGTTAATATAATGAATTTATGCTCCCTTTTTAGGGGTTAAAGCTGAAATTAAAGTAAACTATGATCTGTTGTAGCTGCATGGTCTTTTTAGGATACTGCTAGTCCCCAAGACTTTAGTACAAGGAATATTGCTGATTCTAAATGCCTGAAAGAATTTCAGATTTTTAAATATTTTCATACAAGTTATGAATTATCATGGGGACATCCTTGATCAAGCATAAAAGTGTAGTCAAACCACAACTCGCACATATTCATATCATCAAGCTGTTACTATTGTAGGGACTTCTTCATGGGTCAACAAATGGAAAGGAAGACCTAGTTTATTAGAGTGGAGGCAAAGAGGTTGAAGAACTGAATTCATTCAAAGAAAAAAAAGAGTAAACTGAGCTATATACAGTTCTGGCTGTGGGAAGCATCGTCATAGAACTGCATTGGCTGTTTGTTGGAAAGGGTGTTATACACAGTGAACTAAATCAGACTCAATCACGAGATTTATCCTGCCACACTGCCATGCTCGTTGCATTCCATTCACCACACATGCTCTCTCAACCCTATCCAGCCAAGTCTGGTATCTCCGCAGTTATTGGTTCAGCAGCTTACTCCCCACCCCTTTGTTCCTGCTGGCAGTCATTTCTATAGCCATCTTGTGCCATTAAGTTCTTTATCCAGTCTCACTGCTATGACACTGCATGCATGGTAATCATAGCAGAGTCACAACATTATAATGCGCATTGACGTGACAAATACAGTATATCGTTTTCATCACTTTTGAGATTTAATATAAGACTATTTTAGTTCCATTTTAAGACTGCCAACACTGCTTTTATTTGCACTGAACTTGTTTTATCAGTTTATATCTGCTACTTGTTGTCATTTCTCAGATGCTGGCCAGCAGGTTAGGAATATCTCAGCCATATTCACTCCATCATGCCTGCCACACTGGAAGCAATTAACCAAAAGACTAAGGAGATACATTCAGCTTTCATATGGTATGGGTACACATACATAAAACAAATGTTTCTGTCAACATAAAAAGGCAATTTGCAGTAGAGTCCGGGTTTCTTCTGGTAATCGGACTAATTTGTTAAACTCCTATTGGAAAAAAGCACATAGCAAGAACAAAGCAGATTAAGTTAACTGTAAGCAAAGACATTCTGTTAACCCTCAGAATGCAGCAGAGAGGCACTACAATAGATGCTCCCTTTAAACACTGCCACTAAGGACCACTTTCAAATTGCCATGTAGGTGTTATGTCTCTTCACAGGGGACAAAGCTTGTCGACAGTCTTTCATTAGTGGTGCTCAAGGCTAAGTCTCTCATGGGGAATACTTTAACAGACATGATTGATACTTATAAAGGTAAATTGCACAGAAATGTGTGCATAACACACTGAGTTTTCGAATACACATTTTCATGCTTTTTGAGATACATATTTTCACACTCAAATACAAGCAAAGTTTTATAAAACAGACTGCTAATGAAGAATTTTCCACTAGTGACATCACGGCAATCAAAAAGTTTGATTTTAGAATTTTGAATAAAAGGGATACGCAACCCGTATTTGCTGCAAATTCCCAGCAGAAGTGCTCTGGCCAGCCAAATGCTCTATAAAAAGGTACTAAGCAACTTTCAGTAACTCAATAGTTGAAAGGGCAAACTAATTTTTTCAAAGGAGAAGCCACTTAAGACCCACTTTATATTGGCTGCCAACACCAGACTGCCTGAATTCTCCTCCTTAATACTTATGGCTAAGTTCAATCATTTTCTCTCTCTCACACCTTTAAACTTCTTTCGGCTCCCGTTAGGGGTTGCCACAGCGGATCATCTTCTTCCATATCTTCTGTCCTCTGCATCTTGTTCTGTTACACCCATCACCTGCATGTCCTCTCTCACCACATCCATAAACCTTCGCTTAGGCCTTCCTCTTACCTGGCAGCTCCATCCTTAGCATCCTTCTCCCAATATACCCAGCATCTCTCCTCTGTACATGTCCAAACCAACGCAATCTCGCCTCTCTGACTGTCTCCCAACAGTCCAACTTGAGCTGACCCTCTAATGTGCTCATTTCTAATCCTGTCCATCCACAGGGACTCCTGTCTAATCTCGTCTGTCAACCTGTCCATCACCATTACAAATAAAGGGCTCAGAGCCGATCCCGGATATAATCCCACCTCCAACTTGAATGCATCCGTCGCTCCTACTGCAGACCTCACCACTGTCACACTTCCCTCGTACATATCCTGTACAACCCTTATGTACTTCTCTGCCACTCCCGACTTCCTCATACAATACCACAGTACCTCTCGAGGCACCCTGTCATACGCTTTCTCCAGGTCCAAAACACGCAATGCAACACCTTCTGGCCTTCTCTAAACTTCTCCATCAACACCCTCAGAGCAAACATTGCATCTGTGGTGCTCTTTCTTGGCATTAAACCATACTGCTGCTCACTAATCATCTCACTTCTTAACCTAGCTTCCACTACTCTTTCCCATAACTTCATGCTGTGGCTCATCAATTTTATTCCCCTGTAGTTACTGCAGTCCTGCACATCCCCCTTATTCTTAAATATCGGCACCAGTACACTTCTTCTCCACTCCTCAGGCATCCTCTCACTTTCTAAGATTCCATTAAACAATCTGGTTAAAAACTCCATTGCCATCTCTCCTAAAAACCTCCATGCTTCCATAGGTAAGTCATCTGGACCAACGGCCTTTCCATTTTTCATCCTCTTCATAGTTGTTCTTACTTCCTCCTTACTAATCCGTTGCACTTCCTGATTCACTATCTCCACATCATCCAACCTCTTCTCTCTCTCGTTCTCTTCATTCATCATCCTCTCAAAGTACTCTTTCCATCTGCTCAACACACCCTCCTCGCTTGTGAGTACGTTTCCATCTTTATCTTTTATCACCCTAACCTGCTGCACATCTTTCCCAGCTTGGTCCCTCTGTCTAGCCCAGGGGTAGGCAACGTCGGTCCTGGTGAGCCACAGTATGTGCAGGTTTTTGTTCCAACCCAGTTCCTTAACGAGAACTCAATTATTGCTGATGAAGCTCATATTGCTTAAGTGACATTTTAATGCTTCATTTTAGTGGTCTCGCTTGTTAAGGTTCTCCAACCTTAATTGCTTATTTCAATCTTAAACTGCTGCATTCAGTGTTTTAATTGCTCCTTATTAGCAATAAGATGTAAAAGACAAAGCAGCCAGCAGTTCTCCAGCTAGCTTTTTTCCAATTACATCTGTGTGTGTTCATCATGTACGGTTTGATTTAATAAAACACTTGATAGAAAAATGTGACAGACTGAAAATGATCTGTTTTAGGCTTCAAATCATTTGGATGATATCCTTGGAAAGGAAAAAAATCTACGATATAAAAGCCTTACATTGCACAGACTAACAAGCCATAAAATTAAATAAGGTCTGAGATTGGCAATGATTGGTTTCTAATTAAGCAATTGGGTTGAATGAAAAGCTATAGCCATTGCGGCTCACCAGGACCGACATTGCCTACCCCTGTTTTACATCTTATTGCTAATAAGGAGCAATTAAAACACTGAATGCAGCAGTTTAAGATTGAAATAAGCAATTAAGGTTGGAGAACCTTAACAAGCGAGACCACTAAAATGAAGCATTAAAATGTCACTTAAGCAATATGTGCTTCATCAGCAATAATTGACTTCTCGTCAAGGAACTTTGTTGGAACAAAAACCTGCACATACTGTGGCACTCCAGGACCGACGTTGCCTACCCCTGGTCTAGCCAATCGATACAGGTCCTTTTCTCCCTCCTTTGAGTCCAACCTCTCATACAACTCATCATACACCTTTTCTTTAGCCTTCGCCACCTCTCTCTTCACCTTGCGCCTTATCTCCTTGTACTCATCTACTTTCTGCATCTTTCCGACTATCCCACTTCTTTGCCATCCTCTTCCTCTGTATATAGGAACTCTCTCACACCTTTAAACAACTTGTGCAATTTAAAAATTGCTTGGTATTTACACAGTTCAACAAATTAATGCAGTGATCAGGTCACTTTTAAACAAGCATTTTCAAAATGTAATTCTACAATTTAGCAGCTAAGCTTAAAAAGAGGTTAACTTATTCACTGGCTCAGAAAAACTACAGTTTTGTGCAAGGATTTGTAACATCTTATGCTTTTTATCAAGTACCATCATTAAAGTTTATATTTTTATAATTTTGAAAAACTTTGTATTTTTAATGGACCTTGAGTGCTGTTTTTGGTGTTCTAAAAGTGCACAGGTTACATTGTGTGGTTAAGATCAGCTAAAATCATAGCATGTTAACATGACTTAACATTACAGCACTAGAGTTTAAAGACCCTTACCAAAGACTATTTTCTCAGTGACACGGATTACACATATATCATAATTGACAGGGTTTGAGGAGTCAAACTGGGGATGTATACGATATATATCAATTTTCAGAATCTGTTCATTAGAGCTTGTCTTACGAAGATTATCGGTACCCACAACGGCGGTCACGCTGGTTACACGTAACCTAAAAAAAAGAAAAAAAACACATTAAAAGAACTGCTTATACACACACACAACATTCAAGCAGGATCACCTAGAAGTAACCTATTAATACTGTTCAGAATGCTCATGATTAAGGAACTGACATAAAAAAATCTAACTGTTTTGGTTTGGTTTAATTTAAAAAAAAAAAAAAAAAAAACGGACCTGTCAGACTGACCCAAAATAAGCCTGTTATCATGCTCAGTTACCAAGTCCAAAAATATGGAAGCCACCCACCTGGGAAAGACTACACAGCAATGAGCTGCTGTCAATATCCAATCTTCACTAATTATGCTTGCACCACAGAAATGAGAGCCTTTATTTTTAAGGGAAACCTTAAAAAAAGAATACAGCACAGTTATTACTGACACACTGCCTTCCTCTTGCACAGAGATATTCATTTCTTCATTGGTCTACTTGCCTGCCAGGGAGCAAACTCTGAAGTGCAAGGTTCCCCTCCCACTATCCTTGAGAATGTCTCAGCAGAAGCAGTCGACTCTCTACGTCCACATTTCTGGACTGTGTGCACATTTGGAGAGGTGGGGGAGACAAAAAGAAAACCCCAAACAAAAAAAACACTGTTCTTTATACATGCAGATTTAATTTGGGAAAAGGAAGCAATAGGTTTCTATAACAAACTGCTCTTAAACTTGCTTAATCCAAGAAAGTGTAGTGGGGTACAGGAGGCTATAGCAGCTGCATTCTGTAAAATGCAGGAAGCCACCTTGGTCAGGCTTCCAGTCCAATGCAGGGTCCACTTATGTACACTTACAGAGCCAATCTGAAATTGTCAATCAACATAGCCAGCTTATATATGAGATGTGGAATGGAGTCCCCTCCACAAGTGTAGGGAGGGTAGGCATGCAAACACTACACAAATAATGACTAAGCACAGGTTTTAAAAGAACTTTGAATAAGACAGAGATATCCAGTGCATCACCACAATACCCACAAGATTCAGTAGCAGTCAGTAAATGTGCCCTCTATATTACTGGTTTACATCCCACAAGAACCATGTAGCATGCAACTTTATATGAAAAGGACAGACCTCCACTTTATGCTTTTCCAGCAAAAACAACAGCATGAAAAAAATATATTTTGTGAACAGCTTCTCACAATCATTTTCAAACTAGTTCAGTTAAGCATTGCAAGGAGCCTGGGCACAGCAATGAACGCAATTATCCTGCGAGCAGTGAACGCAATTTTTATTAAAGGCTACAGATATCAAAATGATAAATGTACAGAACAAATATCGAACACTAAAAGAACTAATTGCCGAATACAATTTTAAATAAAAGGCTACAGACATATCATTGGGCCAAGGACAACGGACAAGACCAGCCATATACTTCTACATGGCCTACAAGTGACTCACCCATTGGTTTACTAGATCTCTCGGACGGGCCACCGGAAACACGATCTAAAAAAATCAACAAATCAAACTGTCAGGCTCACATAGTGAATATGACTAAATCAAACTGCAATACAAATAGTTTTAAGTTTTTAGACTGTTGGGGAGACAGTTTTCATAATGTTCGAGGTATTTGCAGATGTATGGAATTTGATTCAATAAAACATTTACGGGAAGGTTGTATGTGAAGGAGATAAAAACAACAACAAAAAAAAATCAGTAGTAGAGACGTAGGGTAGCCTCGTCATCAAGTAATAATGTATAGCGTGGGAAAGGGAAAAAAAAGTAACATTTCAACACATTTTACAATTTTATTAATGTGCGTTGGTAAATCTGGTTGTAGGTAGGTCTGCGAAACCCTAACGTGCACACCAATACACTAAGGATTCAATAAACTCACTATCACGAACAGAAAAAGGCATTCACCGATGACTTACATCGCAAACATACTTCATAAACGATGCGTGAACACCACGCGACATCTCTGCCGCTCGGCGGCGGCATTTACACTTGAACTAAATGTGGAAAAGTATACGCTTATTTAATATACACCATGGCTTTGAGTTTATTAGTTATTTCTCACTAGGCCAGAATATTTAAGCTATCAATCACCACAATAACGGCGGAATGGAAGTTTACGTGGAAGAACTGGAGTCGTTACCCACCTAAAGTTAGAAAAGCACAAATAAAAATACTCGCGAATAGCAGCATTTCCAGCCGCACTCCCATAATGAAAAGGTCGTCCTGATGTTCACCTGATACGAATATGCTATAAATGTCATGCACCACGTAACAGAGTATGGGAAGAAAAGAAACGAATAAAACAAACATAAAAACTAATTCAAGAAAGTGATAACCCACTCTAGCGCCAACTAAGAAGACTTTCAGGCAGCTACACATGCACAACCCGCTTCTTACCCTCTGCGCACGCGCCCTCAATTGCAACACCTGTGCCGTGTGAGCTAATTAGGACGCGCGCTTTGTAATTCTAGTTCAAATTTCGTTCAAGTCCGAGTCATCCTATTTAGATTGAACACATTCAGAAAAACAGGACAACCGCCGGTGTTTTCAAGGTTGGTGACGGTGCCTTCCCCCCCCCCCCAAAGTTCAACATTGTTGCATTAACTTATGTTTTCCGCCGTAGTTATGTGATTATTGCTGTTGTAGAATAAATATGGGTGGCAATGAAGATGAAGTTGAAAGAGCTTTAGGTGCCGCGAATTAAAAAAGCGAAATATACACTGAAGGAAAAGCTGGTGATGCTTTTTGTACTAACATAACCCTAATGCTAATTGGTTTAATTTTTATAACAGCTAAAAGTAAAGTTGATTTTGGATAGGCATATGACTCGAAACATCTCCAAGAATGTACTTGGGGATAAATTCACTTTTTATTTTATCTTTGGAAAAGCATTCACCTAAATGCTATTTATAACCATTCCTCTCTCTATTACCTAAACTCTTAAGCAGTTTATATTAAACGTGTTAGAAAACGGGTAGATGTTTGTTTCCAGGTAAACTTGCTACCCCATTGGTCTGTTGGTTACAACTGAAAATGATGTTGACGAGTTGCATGGTGTTGAGATGGTTTGTTTTAATACTCTGTCCTTACAATTGGAAACCCACATAGGTTTATTGGGATGATGTTAGAAGGGATTTTAATGGGGCTTACTACAGTACATGTGATGACTAGGTTAGGGTCTGGCACTACAATAACTCTTGTAGCAATTAAAGTGTGCTTTTGAAAATAATAAAGTAGCAGCTGTTACAAAAATGATAAATACCTGTTTGACAGAATTTATGTAGTAGGATTTGTAAGTTACCGTGTTTTCAGAAACTGTTAATCCTATGACCACACGGGAAACCGTACAGCCCACGTACACTCTTAAAATACTGGTTCTTTAATGGCACAATATAGTTCTTTACTGGGTTGTGTGGTTCCTCCTCGACCAATTTTATTATGGGAAGAGTTCATATGCATATGAAGTTAGATCTTTGTGCACTGAAAACTTTTTCTAATATTTTGAAACAACCTGAAATGGTTGATTTTATTGTAGGCTATCCAGTAGATCTCTAACAGAATAAGAAAACCTGAATGCTGCCTGTGTTGTTGTATGCAGCAAGAGTCCTTTTAAAATCATGAGTCACTGGTACTGGTTCACAAATCTGTTATTGTCTAGTCACGGTTCATTAAGCATGTTAAAGATCAAAATAAGGTTTCCTTCTGGAACTTTCACATGAATGGGTCTTTTTGGAACCAAAAATGGTTACTCTATGGCATTGCTCTGAATAGCCACTCTGGTACCTTTTATTTTTAAGAGTGTAGTTGCTATTTGTAGAGGAAAGTTGAAGTGCACTGTTGTGGGATGAGTGCGGTTAATAGGCGTAAAACAAACTATGAAAATTCTGACAAATTAAGATGCAGGAAACACATGGAATAAATTACAAAGTAATGTTATAGACACAAGGAGGGATCTTTAAAACTCAGTGATGTTGTTTTGGAGAAAATATGTGAATGACTGGGAGCTTTGTTGGTATGAATGGCCTGTTTTTGTCAAAATTCTCCTAATGTTCTAATCTAGTAGTTCTCAAACTCTGTCATGGAGAGCCCATTGCAGGCTGTAGGTTTTTGTTCCAAACGACTTCTGTCTTTAACTGTACTCACTAAGCAAGCTGTTATTTCCCAGTTTTTCTGTTCTGGGGTTCACATAAAAATTACAAAAAGTAAGCTTTGTAACCGTTTATTAGAATGTGTCAAGCATTTATACGGGTTAACCTCATGTTTACTTTTTTTCCTTTCAAATTTTTGTCATCATAATTTTCATTTTACTTTGTCACGTTTTATTATTTAATGCATTATTTAATAATCCGCATGATAAGTGGGTCTTACACTGAAGTAGATGCATCTTTTTTTAGCGTTTAGTGTTATTTTTGTGGATTTGTACTCCACTCACTGTTAATTGTCCTTTTATGGATACTTTTAAGCAAGTAAACTTTACAAAAAACAGGCAAATTAAAATAAAAACCATCAAAGAAGGTTACACTTTTAAAGCTTATGTGAATTTTATGAGTGGAGTATAGCAAAAGAGGATATTATGTAGTCTAGGAAGTCAGAACTATACTACATTTTAAAGGAGTGGAATCAATCCTTTCCCCAATGGACAATAATTCTAGAAATAAGATACCAGTGTATGCGTTAGCTGTTCTCTAAACACCTGGCTAAGACTATATCTTGGCTTTGTTGTCAGCAACAAAATAATTAATAAAACAAAGGGATTGCTTGGTCCTGCAAGCTTTTTTCATTAGCTTCTAGCTGATCTCATCCAGATGTTGTTGGTTTTTAGATAGATATGACTTTATTTGTCCCCAGGGGAAACTTTGGCTTTTTACAGAAGCTCTTTAAATAAGTAAATACATAAATAGGTAGATAAGTAAGCAAATAAATATAAACACACACTTTGGTCTGAACACACTCTAGAATGACTATAAAGCAAGAAAATTAAAAATAAAGAAAACTTCCCTGTTCCAGTCACAGTGAGGCATTATGCAGAAGTATTGTTGGTGTAAAGGACCCACCAGTGTCATTTCTTGACACACTTATACTGAATGAGTTGATGGCTGAAGGTCCTCCATGTTAGTGTGTTAGAAAGAGGATGTGCAGCATTGTTCATAATGGCACTCAGTAACTCTCTTCTTTGTTACTACCTCCCAGGGGTCCAGAGTGCATCCTATATCTTGGCATGCCCATTTTAATTAGCTTGTTGATTCAGTCTGCCTCTTTTGTAGTGATGTTACCATCCCAGCATACCACAGCGTAGAATATTGCATTGACCATCACAGAGTTATAAAAGATGTGGAAGATGTCACTATCCATATTAAAGCACCACAGTCTTCTAAGTAAAAAGACCCTGATCTGCCCTTTTCTTGTATAGTTCCTCTGTGTTCCAAGACCAGTCCAGCCTGTCACTGATGTGGACAACCTATACTTCCACTCCCTGAATAGTGACTGGTCATAGAGGCTCTTTGTTGTAGTGAAAGTCAATAACCAGTTCCTTGGTTTTGCTGATGTCAAGACGCAGACAATACTCTTTGCACCAAGAAACAAACTTCTCCACCTGACTCCTATATTCTGTTTCATCCCTTTTATCTATGCACCCCATAAGTACAGAACCCTGAGAATTTCTGCAGGTTACATGACCTATTGTATTTATAGTCTAAGGTGCCCAAAGAGAAGATAAAAGGAGACAGAACTGTTCCTTGTGGTGCTCCTGTGTTGCTCATATCCATATCTGAAACACTGTCCTTGAGTTCCACAAACTGTGGTATGCCTGACAGGTAGTCCATCTTGGACACCATAGGCTCCTCCAACTATATATGTCTAAGTTTACCTGTTAACAGTGATGGCTGGATGGTACTGAAGGCATTTGAGAAATAATGCTTACAGTGTTGTTCACTTACTCCAGGTGAGAATAAGCCTTCTGGAGCAGACAGACAATTGCATTCTCCACTCCAATCTTTGTCTGATCAGCAAATTGCAGTGGGTCCAGGTGGTCTACCACAAGAGGACTTGTATAGTCCAGGACCAGCCTCTCGAAGGTTTTCATGATTTGAGACATACGTGCCACTGTTTGTGTGTATGTGTGTGTGGTGTTGTGTTTTTTATAAATGTATAAATACTCAGTGGTTTCTGTCTTGAATACCCATACATTAACATTTTTTCACTGCTTTCCTGGAGTATGTGGATCACATTTCAACCAAAAAGAATTGTGCTGGATCGAATTTCAGTAGCTTTGATAATCCTGAAGGACATCTTTTCAAGAGATTTGCTTCCCTTAATCAGAATGTTGGAATGGAACATTGCATATATTTGATACACTATTGGTTTTTATGCCTTCTCTGTACAGTGAAGATCAGAACAGCAAAGAGTGATCCAGATAAAGTTAACATGTCACAATAAAAGTATATTTTAAGTGTACCATACTTTTAAGTTACAGCGCATGTTATAATTTGAATGTGTAGTTGTTTAACTGTATTATCAATGTGAATGCCTTAATTAAGTAAATTGCTATAGCCTCTGTAAGCATATGGATGCTAACAGGATAGTTGTAAAGATGTTAATCACTTGATAACTTACTTTAACCCTGCATAAATATGAGTGGTAGTAGTGAAGGTGCTTCATCCATTTTAGATCTTCGCAGTTATTTGGTTCTCAAGTTGGACCACATGAATAGACATTTAGTAATAACACCAACTTTTGGAAGTGATTACAATCCTTGCTACTCATCCATTCCTTTTAATACTATATAGACTTGGCTTGTTGCAAAGTCATGTTTCACAAAATAATTGAGACCTGTTTGTATTTTGTTGTTTATTTGAAGACTAGTTTTGGGAAGATCTATGGAGTATTCTGCTAATTCAGTGTCTTCATTAGGTTTTGATGTGTCTTTATTATGTTCACAGATTTAAATGGACTTGATTCTGTGCTGAATGAAAATTGTTTTAATGCAGCAATATCATGTATTCTGATACTTTAGATGCCATTTGTCTCTGTGAATTTGTTTGGTTTGGACATGTGCAGAGGAGAGATGTGGGATATATTGGGGGGGGAAATGATGTTGAGGAAAGAGCTGCCAGGTAAGAGGAAAAAGGGAACAGCTATGAGAGGACATGCGGGTGATGGGTGTGGCAACCCCTAACAGGAGTAGCCGAAAGAAGAAGATTAAGAGCTACTTGCCATGGTTAGAGATGCAAAAAGCATGTTCAGTTTGGTTTTAGTATAGGTAAATCCACTAAATCTGGTCAGTTTAATAATTAAGGTAAATAAGTTGGGAAGAGAACTGTCAGCATTCTGATGGAGAGAGCCGATATGGGACTGCTGTTTGCTGATGGGTTTATGAAGAAAAATGTTTTCGACAGTCATGTTATACAACAGTGGCCTGTAAACTAGAGCTTTAAAATGTCCGGAACAAGTCGCACTGAATCGTGTTTCTCCAGCAGAAACATCTTTGAAGCAGGATATACAAGTATTTGACTTGATGACACCGAGCTATATTTTGATATGCAGACCCCCGTGACCCTGTAGTTAGGATATAGCAGGTTGGGTAATAGATCGATGGATATTTACTTTGCTATATTGGAGATAGCTGCAACACCACCAACTGGACATCCCTTATCAAAATTCTGTGTAGATTGGACAAAATAAGTAAAGGTCATTTAGACTTGTTGTTGCTGGTGAATTAACACACAGGTTTTTTGGGGGGGATACAGTCCAGCTTCCATTAAGTCTGTGTTGAATGAAACATTCTTTGCAATACTAATTTAGACTTAGAGGGAATGATGTACTGTATATTTACTTCAAGATGACTGATTGAGAATGTTTTATGGAACATGGTAGAGGTTTCAAATAGGCTAATTCCCTAATTTTTGTGTGTGTGTCTGTCTCTGTCTCTATCTATCATACATATATATATATATATTTTTCAGTCTTTAGCAAGTGAATCATTAAAGCATTTGTATGACTATTTATTTAGATTATTTTTTTTTGTAAAAAATATAAAAAAGCTTTGAAAAGAAATTGACATTTAACCCAACATAGCTCATCAATCTTTACTCTACTAAGCCTTCAAAAAATATATCAAGGCAAGATTTGAAGGTCTCAAAGAACTCCTTTCTATGAATGGTGATGTAAACCCATCAATGCAATACACTTTTACAAGTTTTATGTCAAGAACTCGATATGAAATTTCAATTTTTCAAGCATTGTTAGATAACAATCAAGTACTCTAGTACGCTACAGACTTTGACTGTCTTTCTGTTGTGCATAGCAAAGTGTAAAAATTGTGTGCAAAAAACATAAGCTAATATCACTTGACGCTTTTGTCATCAGCATCTATATCTATTCTGCTTTATGATAAGCTGTTTTTCCCCCTTAATCATCAGCATGAGAACCAAACAGCATTCAACATGCTTTGTTAACATATGAAAATGTAGTAAATTTTATTTTGAATGCAGTACATTAATAACATACAGTTTGTATATGTAGCCTCTGGAGAATTAATTCTTTGGAGCAGCAACACCAGCTAAACTCCAGGGGCATTTTGTAAAATAACATTTTAACTTGCCAGAATAGCTAAGGAATATACTTAGTCTCATCAATAAGAGAGGATTACTAATACGGCAGTGTATGCATGAAATGAAAAAAAAAAATTTAGTAAAATGGCAAAATATTAGTAACAAGCAATATATTGAACCAATCGGCGAAAACGTGTTTTATATACATCAGTGGAACTTAGGTTTTCAGACTAATGACCAATTTGCTAAAGTCAAAGATACAACTGCCCCCTATGGCCAACAGGCACTTCATCTTATTCTTTATTACACTTAACATTTTTTTATTAAGCAGGTCACTTTTATAATTGCAATCACTGTGGAAGTTCATAGATGTGAAGCAATGTAAGGCAGAGCCAGCTGCATATATGTGTAGGCTTGGCGTGAGGCAGCCAGAAGCATGTGAATTATAGAATGTTGGAGTGACTTGACAGAGTAACTGAAGAAGGAGATAGAAGGTTAATCCTTGAAGGGTCCAGCTACCTGACAATGCTTAGTCCGTTCCTCTGTATCTTGCATCCACAGATTACTACAATAATTATAGGTGACTGTTTTCATTATTTTGATCCTTTTGTGTGAAGAGTTGATGTGTGTGGTTTTTTTTTTTAATTTATTTCTGAAGCCTGCCTCCATAATGTGTGTACGCATAGGTTAAAGCTTCTGTAGCGATGCACAAATTCTTCTGTGAAGTTTTTGCTTTTTCTGACTTTTGTGCGTATGCTCCATTTAAAAAAAAAAAAAAAAGAGGTCCCAGAATGCCAGGAAAAGTAAAATGAAAGTCATGATGGTGATAATGAAAGATCTAAAAATCTAGGTGAATGACAAATTCTCCCCAATAATGTATAGAAATAATTGCCATACTCCAGTGTAACTTTGGCAAATCCAGTTTTGTAATTATGGAACCAACATCAAAACTTAGTGGGAATAACCCTTTGCTTAATTAAGCCTATTAACTACAAAAGTTGGTTGGGACAAAAATCAGCAGACACAGGGGCTCCTCAGGACTGGACCAAAGAACCACAGAGTTGGTTGGTTACTTTTTAGTGAGTATGTCATTGTTAATTGACAGCTGGTCAAGAAAATAAGACCATAAGAAACAGTGAATGCTTCTGTTTTGAGACTTAAAGGAGGAGATAAAAGTTGGGCTTCATTTTAGTTAATTCACTTGATAAGATAGATACTGTAGATACTTTATTAATCCCAAGGGGAAATTCACTTACTCCAGCAGCAGCAGATTCCCAACAGTGAATATAGAAAGAAAAACCTTAAGCCACTACTGCATCCCAGGACTGAAATTGAGGAGCCCTGCTGTAGTATATGGTGCAGCATGCTCATTAACATCTAGTAGCATAGCAGTGTTCATTAACTATCTGACTAAAAGAATTATCTTAAAATGGAATAGTGAGGAATGAGCGTATGTGTTTGGGCATAAAAAGCGGTGAGGCAGGCATGCATTCGGTTCCCTTTTCATTCAGTAATAAAGTTCTTACTTGGTGTGTTTTGTTCAGTAATCATATTCCTACATTGTGAATCTTTTCCATGTGACCGTGCACAGTGAAGTGAATGATACAGTATGGTTGCCATCAGCAGGTGTTCTTCAGTTTTAGACCTGCTCTTTGTGGACCAATGTTTTTCATATTGCAGATATCCAACACCTGTCTATCTGTATGATTTTTAAAATTTTTTTATTTTTATTTTATTTTTTTAATAACAAAGGACTGACATGTCCAAGCAATTTAAATGTCATTTACCTCTGATATGGTGACTGTCGCCTTGAAGATCACTTGACATGCACTTACTGCGTCACACGTAGTTGGCAAACCACACTGACAACGACTAATGTGTTTCCAACCTGGTTTGCTAAAATATAGTAATGATTTAGGTAATATTAAAATGAGTTGGAGAGTGCTATTATTAAATATAATTTAGTTCTAACTTTGAATTGTTTGGTGGAGCTGTGCCTCATGTTTGGGGCTCTAAGGTGCCCCCTTTGTGGTCACACTGTCTACAGCACTGTTTGGTATAATCTCTCTGCAAAGTGCAAAAAGCAGCTAGACATAGTGCTGTGCACCATTTCCAAAATGACTGGATACCACTTCCTTGCTTTAGTTTTACTCATCTCTTGTGGCATGAAATGAAAAACCAGTGAGGTATGTTCTGAATTTTTGAACACAACCCACAATCTGTTCCATATCATTCCATCTGGTTAACACCTTGGGTCAAACAAGTCAAGGACTGCTAGATTTCATAGTCGTACTTATTCACAGTTGTGAGATGCATGAACTTGAACACCCATTTCTTGAGACCACTGCATTAACTTTATGAATATGTCTGAATGTTTTTGTAGGCCGTTGGAGATCTTTCCTAATAATTTTCAAACACACTTTTTTTTTTTACATTTCTTGTCTGTAGGATGAACTGTTGCCAGAGGACAACCCTGACTTTCTCTAAATTTTTGATCTCTGCCACTAACAATGTCACTCCAATTGTTTTTATTTATTTTTTTTCCTATCTTGACAATGTCTCCAAAAAATGGTTAAATATCCCAGCCTAAGAAGACTTCATGTATGAAGAATAGATTTATCTTAACAGTTCTTAAGTAGTTCCAAGAAAGGAAGGGTTAAAAAGCCAATGTATTCAAAGACCTAAAAAAAACTATATTAAACTAACAGAGCACGAATAAATAACTAGCAATTCAGGCACACTTCATCTAAGTACTAGTTTCTTTCTTTCTCCACTTCTCTCTCTACCCTTTCTCTCTATTTAGTTTAGTTTTAATTTCTCATCTTCTGGAACCTATAAGTATTCCTAACTCTCATTACAATTCGTATCTTTATAGTATTATGGGTGGATGGATATTTATTCTAATGATACCTCTATAATAACATCTGATCTGTTTCACTTTTGGTATAATTTGGCACAAATAAAGGTATATAATGCACAGTTCAATGACATCAATGAATTGTTGATTTCTGCCATATTTTTCACAATATTCATATTCCTGCTTTACAGCATGGCATGCACCACATTTAGTTTCCCATTGGGTCTTTCAGTTGTAACACCTCCTGTTACTGAGAAAAGCAACAAAGCTAGAGAGAAACCGTTTAGTGCTAATGAGTAAATGGTTGCCACACCAAATATAAATGTAGGTGTATCTATCAATAAAAAGAACGTGAGCAGTACCATTCCTTGCATGTTTCAAGATAATTCTGTTTTTATATGGATTTTCAAGTACTGATACAGACCTGCTGCAGCTACTGTCTTTTATTTGTGGTAAAGTGTCAGCAGCCCATCTATGATGGCAACTGCGCACCAATCAGCCCTTGCACATTGGTGGGTTGGAAGCATTTTTCCAACAAAAAATATTACAATTCAAATCAAGTGAAAACCAGTTTGAGATCGCCACAAGTAATGGCAAAGATGCATGTGGCGATGTCAAAGACGCCAAATTCTGTCACGGAGGAACACATTTTCCCTGAAGCCTTAATTCTAGTTTAGATTATAGGTGTTTTTCCACCTCAAACTGTTTTAGGAACCAAAGAGTTCTCTGTACAATGTAGGCCCTGAGCCACTTTTGTGTTTTGCTTTCCCACCATACAACAGGAATTGTAACTTTTATGCAAAGTATGTGCTGTGCAAAGTGGAGCATACTTGGAAATTCACAGGGCACCCCTGCACCTTTAATTCTTTGATACTATTGGGGGCAATTGTCTAACTATCTGGATTGGAAAATGTGAAGTCACATATGTTCCAATGGGATAGCAGCAATGATGGAGCTTTTTAGGTAGCTTCTCAAGAAGATACACCCTGATATAGAATGGACACACTGCATTATTCAGTGGGAGACACTGGCCAGTAAAAAGAAAAGAGCTCTGAATTAACTACCGTTCAAATGGAAGTGGTTTAAACTGAAACATTTTGTCCAAGCCTTTAAATCACAGATCTTTGTAAAGTTTTTGTCAAAACCGTGGATCGTCCGTTTATAGGAGATGGACGTCTGAAGCAGAGCTCCGCTAGCAGCGGCTTTATTTTCCCACGTATTTCATATTATTTAGAGGTATCCTGTATTTAACCCGACCAAGGAACTTCCACTACAATATACAAGCATGAGTAACAAGAAGAAAAGTCAGAAGGAACCGGAAAAGAAACTTAAAGCTGCATCAAAGTCCGGACAGACTTCTGGCCTGAGTGCAAGTGTAAGGTATGGCCTCACGGAGACTGACCTGGAACAGGCAGAAGAGTGCGCAGAATTCCTGGGACCCCGCTCCATTGTATCGTCTCCAGTTGAGAGTGAAAATGGGAGCGAAGGCGCAAGTGATACAGGTCGCGAGGGATCGCCGATTTCTGAGGATCATTCGAGACTAGAAAGGGCTCTGCAGGACGTGCTCTCATCTACTCATCGCGAGCCTGTAACAGGTGCTGCATTTTCACTTGCGGAGCACGAAAGCCGAAGCGAACTGTCCGAACTGAAAGAGATGATAGCTACACAGAAAGAGATGATCGCTACACAGTCAACTGCCATGGTTACGGCCATGAAGGAGCTTAAGAATGAGCTTAAGAAAGATAACACAAATGATCTTAAGAAGGTGGCCATTGAGCTCAAGAAGGATAACAAAGATAAGGAAACGCGTCTATTTAAACGTTTCGACGTGAACTTTAAAGGCATGTTGGAGAAATTAGTGGAACACATTGAAGAAACTAATTCCAAACTGAAAAGGCTTGATGATCATATTAATGACGTTTCAGATCAGCTGGAAGACGTTAAGCAGGGACTCACGGCTCGAGTGGAAACAGCGGACCAACTGGCATCTAACGCCGATGAAAAAGCCACAGCTGCGAACTCGGAATGCAAAAAACTTGGAGACAGACTTGCAGCCCTGGAGGATGGGTGCAGAAGAAATAATATAAGAATTGAGGGTATACCTGAGAAACGAGAAAGCTCAAGCCCAGTGAAATTTGCAGTAGAATTACTGTCTAAAATAATTGGAGATGACTTTAAACTCGACAATGAGATAGCCATGGCTTATCGCACAAAGATAACAAGCACCTTTAAACCTAGGTCTTTTATTGTCCGCTTCGAGCGACTAAGATGTAAGCTTGATGTGATGGCACTTCTCAGACACAAGCAAGAGATTATATTCGAAAATAATCTTATTCGTATTTTTCCCGACTTCTCACCATCAACAGCTGCAAAACGCAGATCCTACATCGACATTAAAAGGATTCTACGGGAAGCCGATATCAAATACAGCCTCTTGTATCCTGCCTAACTGAAAGTGGAAGTTCAAGATCGACATTATATTTTCTTCAGCAAAGAAGAAGCTGAAAAAGAATTAAAGAAGCTGTTTCCGACACTTTTTTGAAAGTTAATTAAAATTAAAGAGCCGTATTCTATCAAGGCACGGGAAGGACCTATGATCTGATCGCTGGATCCATGTTTAAAGAGACTGGTATTATAATTATACATCCCTTATTTTCTTTTTTTTTTTCTTTTTATCTGGACTTTATATGTTATATGTTTATATTTTAATTAGAGTTATAGAGTTATAGACGTGAGTGTGAAAATGTGGAAGTGATTAAAGTAGGATTCGTTTTATTTTTTTTTTTTTATTATTATTTATTTATTTTATTATTTATTTTTTATTTATTTTTTTATTTTTTTATTTTACTATACCTTAAAGTAGACTGTTTAACTTCATACCCTTGGTTTATTGCTTGTTCTACTATTTATATAATTACCATTATACTATTACAGTAGGAATTACCAGGTTTATCCTAGACTAGTTTTTAAAATCATTCCCAGGGTTGTTTTTTTTTATTTTATTTTTTTTATTTTTTTTTTAAATCTTAATATCTTAACTTAAAAGCGCTGAAGATTATTTCAAGCTTAAATATTGTTAATGAGAACATTTTCGGCAGATAGTATTAAGGATTTAACTGTAAAAGATATCTCTGTTTTAATTCTGTAACGCCGCTGCAGGGTGGGGTTTGTTTTGTTTCGGACGTGCTCTGTCTCTTCGTATGTCAGAGGACTGGAACATCGCGAAGTGGGATCTAGCCTCATGTGGGGAGGCAAAATGGGGGGGTGGGGGGATAAAGGGGGGAGAGAAGGAGAGCAGGTTATATCTAATCTATTCTTGTAATCCTTATAATTATAAATATCAATGCAACAACAGGCTAAAATGCAACAACTCATGGGGAATCTTGAAACTAAGATTAAAACTGCCATATTACCAATTAAAACTATAAATGACATTAAAAACTCAGAATCAATGTCTCCATGATGGGACAGTTAACTTTGTGAGCTGGAATGTTAAAGGCCTGAATCACGAATTAAAGAGAAAGTATGCTCTCACCTAACGGGCTTAAACGCTAAAATAGTATTTCTACAGGAGACCCACTTACTAACCAAGGATCAGTTCAGATTACAAAAAGACTGGACTGGCCAAATGTTCCATTCTAGCTTTATAAAGAAAACTAGAGGGGTGGGAATTCTCATACATAGAACAGTTCCATTTGTAGCATCAGATGTAGTGTCGGACCCTGAAGGGAGATATGTGATGGTCATGGGCAACTTATATAACAGTAAAATGATTTTGATAAATGTTTATGCACCCAATGTTGATGATAAGGAATTCATGCAAAATCTATTTGCATCCATTCCCAATGTGAACACTCATAAAATTATAATGGCTGGGGACTTTAATTGTGTTTTAAATCCACTCTTAGATAGGACTCCTGTGACAGGGGGGACGACATCTAATACTGCAAAGATAATTACACAGTTTTTAAATGATCACAACTTATCAGACCCCTGGAGGTTTCTTAACCCAAACTCGAACATATTCGTTCTACTCACCAGTGCATTATAGCTACTCAAGAATTGATTATTTTTTTATAGATAATAATTTCCTGCCTACAATTAAATCATGCAAATATGACACAATTGTTATCTCTGACCATGCCCCTCTAGTCTTGGAGCTAAAATCAATAAGCCCCTCATACTCCCCTCGCAGATGGCGTCTTAACCCTCTTTTATTGGCAGACGAGAACTGCACAGAATTTATATCCAAACAAATCAGCTTCTTCCTAGAGACAAACACGTCCACAGAGGTTTCTGCAGGAACACTCTGGGAAACTCTAAAGGCCTTCTTAAGAGGCCAGATTATTTCATATCTTTCCCATAGAAATAAATTAGAAACCAAGAAAGTGTCAGAGCTAAGAAATGAAATTACTAGAATAGATGAAGAACAAGCCAGGCGTCCAAGTGAAGCCCTTCACAGGAAAAGGCAGGCCCTGCATACAGAACTTAACATCTTAACAACTAAAGAAACTGAACAACTTATTTATAAGTCTAGACAGCATTACTATGAACACGGAGAAAAAGCTAAAAAGCTTTTAGCTCAACAAATTCATAAACAAGAAGTTCACAATGCAATACCAGTAATCACCAACAAGAATGGAGAAGAAATCATCGACCATAATAAAATAATGCACACATTTAGAGATTACTATAAGTCTTTATATTCCACTGAGCCCAAAGAAGACAACACGCAATCTAATGCATTTCTGGATAATTTACAAATACCACAAATAGATGCTTTAAGTGCTGAGGAACTGGATAAACCTCTAACGCTAACAGAATTACTAGACGCTATAAAGTCACTACAAAGCGGGAAATCATCAGGCCCTGATGGTTACCCTGTAGAGTTTTATAAGAAATTCTCCACTCAGCTAGCTCCACTCTTATTGGTAACATTTACAGAAGCTAAAGACCACCAAATACTACCTCAAACATTTCGACAAGCATTAATCACCGTCTTTCCTAAACAAAATAAGGACTTGTTACAATGTGCATCATATAGACCAATTTCACTCCTGAATAATGATGTTAAGATACTCTCAAAAATCCTAGCTAAAAGGATGGAGAAAGTGCTGCCCTCGGTAATATCACAAGATCAAACTGGATTTATTAAAGGCCGACATCTATCTTCAAATCTCCGACGCTTGTTTAATGTTATATATTCACCAGCAAAATCAAACACCCCAGAGATATTACTATCATTAGACGCAGAAAAGGCATTTGACATGATCGAATGGAATTACCTTTTCACTGCACTGGAGAAATTTGGGTTTGGCCCGAATATTTGTGTTTGGATCAAACTACTGTATACCAGTCCAGAAGCTTCAGTTTGTATTAATAAAATTTGCTCAGACTACTTTAAACTAGAACGTGGTACCAGACAAGGATGTCCCTTGTCGCCACTGTTGTTTGCAATCGCTATTGAACCACTGGCGGTTCGCTGCCGAAATTCTTATCAGATAAAGGGGATTGTCAGTGAAGGACTGGAACAGAAAATTTCTCTATATGCAGATGATATGGTCTTATATATATCGGACCCAGAAAACACTGTCCCTGCTGTTTTAACAGCACTAACAGAATTTCAAAAGATATCTGGTCTTAGAATTAATCTGAATAAAAGTATACTCTTTCCAGTGAACTCACAAGCATATAATATTAGATTAGACACCCTACCTTTTACCATAGCAGATCAGTTTAAATACCTAGGGGTAAATATCACAAGTAAACATAAAGCTCTTTATCAACAAAATTTTGGCGTCTGTATGGAAAAAATTAAGCAAGACTTGCATAGATGGTCAACCCTTCATCTCACTCTAGCCGGAAGAATTAACATTAAGATGAATATCCTTCCTAAACTTCTCTTTTTATTTCAAAACATTTCAATATATATCAATAAATCGTTTTTTTAAACAGTTAGATTCAATAATAACCTCATTCATTTGGAACTCAAAACACCCACGTATCCAAAGAGCGACCCTACAAAGACCTCAGGCAGAAGGTGGCATGGCTTTACCTAATTTTCAGTTTTATTACTGGGCAGCAAACATACAAGCCATAAAAACCTGGACACAAATAAATGCACATACCCAGGCTTGGTCTGCAATAGAAGTAAAATCCTGTAGTACTTCTTTATATTCCCTGCTCTGCTCTCCAATAAATGAAAGTTATCGCAAATATACTAATAACCCAATTGTGCTTTACTCACTCAGAATATGGAACCAAATTAGGAAGCATTTTAAGATGGAAAATCTTTTATCAGTGGCACCTCTGCAAGGGAACCACCTCTTTCAACCTTCGCAAGTATATCCAGTTTTTAATACCTGGAAAAGTTTTGGGATTAAAATGCTCAGAGATCTTTATATAGACAACATATTTACATCTTTTGAACAATTACGTTCAAAATTTAACCTCCCAGCTACACATTTCTTTTACTATCTTCAAATTAGAAATTTTGTTAAACAGAAATTGCCCGATTTCCCCCACTTTGCACCCTCCACAATGCTGGAAAAAATACTGCTCAATTCCGAGGAAACAAACACTATTTCCGCAATATATAAAATCTTATTAGAGTACCTACCTTTCAAAGATCCAAGAGGACATTGGGAAGAAGATCTCTTAATCAATATATCAGAAAAGGAGTGGAAGGTAGCAAAGCAGAGAATTCACTCGAGTTCTATATGCGCAAAGCATAGAATTATTCAACTAAAAATTATATATCGAGCTCATCTGTCTCGCTTAAAACTGTCCAAAATGTTTCCAGGCCAGGATCCAACCTGGGAGCGCTGCAACCAAGCTCCTGCCTCACTGGGTCACATGTTCTGGGCCTGCACCAAACTAACATCATTTTGGACAAAAATTTTTAAGTGCTTCTCAGACAGCCTTAGTATCACAATCCCTCCTAACCCATTAACAGCTGTGTTTGGTGTCCTTCCAGATGGACTGGAATTGGAGAAGGACAAGCAAACGGTGATTGCATTCACTACACTCTTGGCACGCAGACTTATTTTGTTAAATTGGAAGAATCCTAATTCTCCTCTTATAAGTCAGTGGGAAACCGATGTTTTATATTATTTGAAATTGGAAAAAAATCAAATTTTCAGTTAGAGGATCTGTACAAAATTTTTTTCAAAACATGGCAGGATTTAATCAATATTATTTTAGAATAAGAGAAATAACTATTATTGCATTTAACTCCCTTCTCCATCTCTTATTTATATACATATTTACTTTTCCCCTTCTTTTGTCTAATGTTGCCTTATTAAAAAGCTTAAAGAAATTTTCCTTTAGCTAAGCTCTCCTTCTCAGGGGTGGGGTTTGATTTGTTTTCAAATTTTTTGGGTTATAAATTGATCTGTTTGTATGGAATGATTACAATGAAAATTAATAAAATAAAAATATTAATAATTTAATAAATTCAATCAAAAAAAAAAAAAAAACCGTGGATCAGAGAATCTGCAACTCCTTCTTACTGAATGGATATCAAATGCTGGTCCGATTGTTTGATCTTTGTGCTTTATTGCTTTTCGAAGACCCAGAGGGGATAGCATGTCTGGCATATCTTGTTGATGTGTTTAACACACTGAATGAGCTCGGTTTATCACTACAAAGTAAAGATAAACACATCCTGAATATGTAGACCATCTGACTGGATACATAAGAAAGGTTAAATTGAAGGAGAGGAAGTGTGAGGGTGCAGATGTGTTCCATTTCTCAGTATTTGTTACCCATCCTACTACCACTGACGGAGCTCTTCTGATTAAAAGGTCCAAGCATAAGAGTCCATGCTCAGTGACATTGATACCAAGTCTGCTAAACTGGACTGGATGAGGAACTGACAACAGTAGTAACAGCCTTGCACTCGGACAGCAGGAACATCTGGTGGATGTGTCGTCAGAGCATGACCTGAAGATGAGACATTTATGGCAATGTGGAAAAGGGAAAACTCTGAGCTGAGCAAACATACATATTTCTTTTGGATCTACCTGCTTGTGTGAAGTGAATTTTTCCGCTTTGACATCAATTAAAACCAAGCAAAGGAACCGAATGAATGTTGAGAATGTTCTTATCACTGTGTCAACATTGTCTGTAGAACTCTCAAAACTTGTGAAAAACAAACAACCTCATGTGTCTTGTTAAATGTGGGATGAATCTGCTTGGTATGTCCGACTCTGCTTTTTACAGACCCACTATAATTGTCTTCTGGTTGAGAATGAATTATTGTAGTAATCTTGGGTTTATAGTTTCCTTCTTCCGTAACTATTCCCATTTTTGTATGGGGTCGCTGTTTTTTACCTTTCAAGACGCCAACCTTTCCCCATTTATCTGGGCTTGGGATCGGCCATTAAAATGGTTTATAATAATGTTTAAAATCTGTTTAACACTTTTGATCACACCAAACAGGTATTATTTTAAGTCATTTTGAAAAGGGTACAGAAGACCAAAAAGGCTTGGCTCTAAACTCTTTAGAAATTGTCTGAATCCATCCCTCTTGATGACCTGCATTGTATATAGTGATTGTGTTTGTCATGCACTGCTACTGGTTGCTTATCTTGTCACAGGGCACTTTCCTGATTTACTAATTTGGCTAATGCTACCTGAGCAAGTTTTTGTATGGTCATATTGGGGTTTTTCATGGGGTGAGATGTCTCGTGAGTCCTTTCATATTCTTTATGGTTTCATAACAAAGATGATGAAACAAGTTGGTTGTTGAAATTGATTCAACTGCCACCGACTTTTGACATATCTATCTATCTATTTTACCAATCATTATTTCTTGTTCATTTTTTTTTTTTTTTTTTTTTAAACCAACTCAAGACCACATGAGTAAACTTGAGCTACATTAGCCAGTTCAATATACAGTTGTGGATTCAGTGCCTTAAGAGCATTTTTGTGTTTTGTGTTTGTTTTTATTTATTTTTTTTGGTCATTGATATTGATTTTTAATAATTTTACAAATGTGTTGCTGTGCCATGGATATCATTCTAGAAGCACTATAAGAACACATTACAAGTGAGGTAATTTAAGCAGGCTTTGTTATAGTGTGAGCATGGACATTTTTAAATGGCTTTTGTAACTCTTCTCTTTAGCTTCCAATATTCAAACCTGCAAGGTGGTGTTTCACAAGTATTATAATATCCGTGTCATCGCAAACCACCCATAGTCTACCCATCTTGTGAAATGTAAGAGAAGTGAATTATTTACGGCCTCAATATGATCACAAACACTTTCAGCATGTTCTATAGTAACTGATTTGGCCAAACAGCACCCAACGTTTCCAATGTGGACCCTTTCAACTTAGGCAGACACATTCATTGAACAGTACCAGGTACATCTTGTAGTGCCTCTTTCTGAAGCAGGGCACATTCGCTGTATGTAGATGGTACATGGATATGGGAGTTGGTTACATTTTCTTCCACTTCTTGACTATATCCTCAGCAGAGGTCAGTTTTTTTTTGTCCACCTATGCTGAGAACCGCATGTGTAGAATCTCTCCGCTGTCTTTCTTGATTTGTTTGGTCTGTCTGACCCTAATCTACAATACTGCTGATGTACAAAACCTATATTGCAAGAGCAGAGTAAATGTATTCTACTGATTTGAAGGACTGCTGTGGTAGAAATCAAACATATTAATTAAGAAAGAAACTTCTCTCCTTTACTAGGACAAGTCTGATAAAACTTTGAGTCAGAAACCAAGCAGGAGAAAAGCTGTTCATTGCGTCTTTAATTATCTCTTCAGCAAATGCCTGAAGACTGAGCATTTATTACAGCAGTCTCTTACAAAATGATCAGGATAATAAGGGTAGAGGTCCATTTTATAAACAACTGATTTGCATAACAATGCTGAATTAATGCTTATATACTCTGGTTAAAAGACACAAGGTGCTTTAGCATAGAACACAACCAGCCTAAAATAAGTCTTTCTCCATTATATCCTTATTCTTCAATATCTCGTAAACTTCACTCTTCTTCTATTGTGAAAACTGTATAAATGCCAGCTAGCAAATTTCACTAGGTGCACAAAAGAACATTACATCAGCTAGTTTCTTAAATTGCCCCCCTGGAATATTCTGCTTGTTTACTTGACCATTTCAGCAGTCTCTTCATATTTTAAAACGACTTCTTACTGCAAACCAAAATACTAAACTACATATACCTCTAAATTATTCTCTTACACTGCATCACATTGAGTAATTACAGATTAATAAGACCATTCATAAGAGCCTGATGGACTGAATGTTCTCCACTCATTTTATCAAATGTCTTTTATTAAATTGGAGAACAGATGCATAAATGGGTTTAACTTGAAGTAAACAATGGTGCAATATCAAAAAGATTAACAGTAGTTTAGCATGTTTGGTTCAAGACATTAATACATATGTCAGTGCTTTTGAAGTGTTCCCAGTGAGTTTCATTTCAGTTTTGAGTAAAATTAGGATATTCATTTAAACTTGTTATGGCAGGCGAGTAAGGAAGAAAATACGATTTTTGTGCCGAAAGTGCAAGTTATCAGTGTAATTATTCATTAGGTAGTCAAACCCTCCCGTGTGTTACTCCATAAAAAGATGTTGGAGCATCAGAGGCTATTGTAAGACTCCCTGAAATATTATCTAGGCTTATAAAGCCAGCTGCTAAATAGTGTCATTCCACTTTGACAGGAAGTACATCCGGGTCATTCCTAAATGACCATTTCCAGGAGCCTTTGCTGCGGATGTCCACTAGCAAGCTGTGGGTTTAATGTACTTTAATAGTCCATCTTAAAAGCAAGGATCAGTTACATATACCATTCATATCCATTCCTGACTGAAACTGTCAGGGTGACCAGGGTTTTATTTAAATTATCAACTTTAGATTTAACGATGTATCAATTAAAGTTAAAGGTTACCAGCTTTCAAATAACCCTAAATCACTTATTTCATTTTCAAATACTGAATATTTTATATTAGGATTTCAATGTCAAATCCCACACTGTATGAATTTGTTCTTATTTGACTATGAAATTGAAATAAATGGTTGAATTCTTCTATAGGTTCAATATTTTTAGGATGAACTTTTCTGATGGGGAACACTTATTTATCCCATTCTTACCAAAAACAATTTCTAAAACTGGCACAGATCAAAATCAGAAGCTTCCTTGAGTCCCACTGGGCTTCTTTATAGTCTGTATGGGACAGTGGGATGTCTGACTCTTTACACATACGGGATGGTCATTGCTTAAAAAAAACAGTGTTAAATTGGTAGCCTCTCTGTGTGCTAATCAGAACGTCGTTGTGCCTTTTCTGTTTTTTTAGTTCAGCTTTAAGTTCCATTTTAACAATGCAGATCCTTTTGCTTCAGAGTGAACTTCGTTGGTATCTGGAAGGTTCCCAGTTTAAATTGTTACTGCCAGAGGGGGTTCTACAGTGTTGGACCCTTGAGCAAGGCCCTTAACCTGAATGTCGCTCCAGGGGTACTGAACAATGACTGACTCTGTGCTTGGACCTCTGAAGGACATGTGAAAAGACCTTTTCCCCTTGGGGATTAATATAGTATTTCAAATTAAAAATATATACCATTAGTAAAACAACTGTCAAAAAATTGCTGAGTACATCATAAAATAATTGCAACCTAAATGTTCCTTTTACCCCAGCTACATCAATTTGGTTAGGCCAAATGTCCATGGGTGAAATAATACAATTTTAAAGCAATAACACACAACAACCTTTGTTGCACAAAAATGCTGCAGTTGTTTTTAATACATTGGGAGGGTGTTGCTCGGAAAATGCACTAGAGGGCAGTATAAGAAAAGAAAGCATCTGGATTGAAAGAAAAAAAGAAAAAGCTCTGGCAATTTTCGTTTTCTCCGTTTATCTCTATGTAAATGAAGCAGAGGGTACACATAAGTGGTATTAGCTTTGGCAGAATGTGCTGCCATTTATCCTTTAATACTCCCATCCTGAGCGAGGGTCTGATGTAAGGAAGTCTCAGTTGCACTGAACCAGGAAAGACCAAGGTTAGAGAATACTTGTAGCCTTTCACAAATGACCTGAGTAATATTCCATAATAATTTAGCATTTTTAATTTGGTCTCCAGGCATATAGTAGCTATGATTTCATGGAAGGAATGACTCCCTCTCCTCCACTTTTTTTTCCTTTCATATGCATAAGGAAGAAACCAGTCCTGAATGAGGTGTTAATTCACCACAAATTTATTTTTGTTTATTGGTGGGGTTGGTCTGGAGTACCTTGTGACATCCATTCAGTGTCAACTTGACCAAGTGAGCATTGAAAGTTAGTGTTGATCAGGTGCAGCACTAACTGCTGTGCCACTCCACCTGTTACTTGCACATTTCTGATATACAAATATGCTGCTCTAATTTCTGCAAATGCAAGGGAGCAGGCCATTATAAATTGAGGAGACACATGAAACTGAACATTGTGTTGCACACGTCGGGGGTGGGGGGTATTGCTGATTAGGTAGAAATGTAATGCTTACAACTATGTCTGGAGCCATCAACGTAGACTAATGTGCTGTACAAATGAAGGACTTAATTAGGCAAGCAGTTCAAGCAAAGGCCAGTAGGCCTTTTTTTTTTTTAAAAAAATTTTTTTAAAAGGAGCCTGCCCCCAGGGAGCTAAACATCATACTCACTGCGAAGTTCAGAATCGGTGGATGCAAGAAGTCAAACTAAAAAAAAAAAGATTTAAATTACAAAGTGAATTAACCTCTGAACAAAAAAAAAACTGCATTGACTGTAATTCTCCCAAAGCAGAGTCTGGCCTAAAACATTTTCTTCATACAGTAGCTCCTGAGGTGGTGTCATATTGCTTTTTTTTAATCGCTTTTTAATCCATTCTATTATTTTATGTATTCTTTCTCTTTGTGTCTGTAGAGACACTTGGCCTGCTTCAGAAGTGGATGTGTTGTGACTTATGATGGACCTGTTTTTCAGACTTTTTCTATGCAAATAAAATTGTAGTCACTGGTGTTTTCAGATTGTGACTGAGGAGAATTTAAAAGGGCCCTGCATATTTGTGTGAGTGTGTGCAGTGAATGTGTCCTTCTGCAGGATGTGTAAGCTACATGTCGTCTAATTCTTTGACTAACTGAGAAGAAAGTCTCGACTATTTGCTGACAAATTTCACTAATGGGTCGGTCTCCCGGCCCTGATGTCCGGAACAATTCTTTATCACTAAAAAAATAAATCCTGAAAAAAATCAAAGAAAACTGCAGAGAATTTTAGCATTTAATTGTTGGAAAGGACATTCTTAGTGGTGGTCTGTGGTGGTTTCAGAATAGTACAGAATGGCTGCATGTCCAAGTGCAAGACCGCAGCATTGTTGTTTGAGTTCTCCCTATATCCATATTTTATTGTAATCTTATTTACAACTTGTATACAAAACTAAAGCAGAGGAATAATCAACACTCAAAGTGATCTGAAAAATTGCTTCTTGTTATAAATTGACATCTTATCATAAAGCTATCTACACTATTCGGTCTCTAATTCTTCTGTATCTATTTTGTATGTATTCATTTGTTTTATTTTATGTTATTGCCTAGACGCACAATTAAATGTTTTGATTTCTTTTGAATTTTCCGTGGCCATCTTTTGTATTCTGTAACTTTCATTCTCAATGTGCCTTATGGACCATCACTTTCACTTTCTCTGTCCTGCATTTGTTTTTTGTGTGTTTAAATCCTGCTTCATGTCTGAGTCACTCCTGTACGATTTACTTGGCTGGGGTGTTCGCCATTAGTATTCTATGAATTTGTCTGCTCCTGTATGTACTAAGCATATACATGGTGGCCATTCATACATTTAGCAGCACCAAACATAATCCAGTGAAGCTGGTGGGAAATCCACATGCAAATGTTTTTTTTTTTTTTTTTTTTTTTTGTTGCATTACCTTGGTGTATGCTGGAAAGAAGACATGCTGTATGTTCATAGAGACTCCATATTATCATGTAAGGAATTCATGGAACAATAACCCATTGTAAATGCCCATGCAAAACACAATTCAGCAATTAGTGAAAAAGTGACATACAACTGGTTCTGTGAATAATACTCCATAAACAAAGTCTTCTGTCCTTTCCCTGGAAGTTCTTACCAATGCTGTGATCAAATGGGGAAAAGTCTTTTAATTCGACACAGAGATTACCATAAACGGGTCCATCATTAGGGTACTAAATGATTTGTGGGCTCCTTTTTTATGTGACACCCATTATATATGTCAGTAATCCTAGGGGTATAACAGAAGTACCTCCTGCTCATTATCACTTACGACAGGCTATTAGAGAAAACTAACTTAACATCTATTTAGATGCAACTTATAACCAAATATACAGTACAGTATCAGTGGAGTATTTTCTTAATTGCCCAAGAGTTATTCATAGTGATATTCAATAAGCCAGCTACAGGTTTTCTTGAAGTCTTCCTTGAATTGATGTGTTGTTAAGCTATCATCCATCCATTATCCAACCCACTGAATCCGAACACAGGGTCACGGGGGTCTGCTGGAGCCAATCCCAGCCAACACAGGGCACAAGGCAGGAACCAATCCCGGGCAGGGTGCCAACCCACTGCAGTGTTAAGCTATCCCTTTTCTTTTAACCATCTGTGTGTGCACTAAGCTGGCCCTGAACAGCATTTGGAAGAAGCTACAACAACAAAAAAAAAAAAAGCGCCTTTATGAAGCGCTTACCTGTTGTGATCCTATGTGTTTATTTTTTTCCCATGCAGATTTATTTATATGATCATCCTGTGTTTCTTTTTACTTGTAGATTGCAATTCTGTACTTTTCCGTTTTATATGCAGACAAATGTGAGTGTGTTGAGCTGCAATTGAAGGAGCCGTGGGAATCTGGGTGGCATTGGAAGGTGGCCGAGGAAGCAGTCCATGGTTTCTGCAGTGGAATGACCTTTGCTTTTCACCCAAAAACAAAAAATGGTGGGTTTTTGCAATTCTAAAATCACAAAGAAAATTAATTTTAGAAACCGTTTCCCAAAACTGCATGTAAAACAACTAGTCTGTTTCATTCGTCACTAGTCCGCTGCAATAGCCTGCACTCGGGTGCGACTAATGGGATTGCCAAGCTCATTAGGGACCGACTGTGTAAAATACAAATAAATCATACCATCAGGGAAAAGGTCCATCCTTTTAAGTGGCACTGTCCTGTATGGCCAATCATGTTGTACAACCGGACATTCTGATGAGGGCAAACTCCTTCAGCATAAGTGGCATTGGGGCACTGCACAGTGGCTGATGCTTCAGCTTTCTTTTTGATTGGCAAGTGTGCAATATCTGTGTTTTTATTTTTAAATATTCAAGTCACAAATTCAGAAGTGTATTGTATTTAATACATTCAAGCATTTAATTGCATTGATTTAGAAAATTTTATTATTTTTTTATTTTATTTTTTTTTATGCATCTCCTGAAAAGACCACCATGGTTTCGGTTACATGTTTTTCAATTTCACATCCATTAAATAACTCCAAACGTTTCCAAGATATCCCAACTCTCCATAAATCCCATCAGCTTTGCACTTAAAGTTGCAGGTACTCGGTATGTAGATATTCCATTCTCATACCTGTCTTTTTGAACTGTCATCGATGTTCCCAACGACTGGCTGTCATGGCTGCTTAAATGTCACAAGTGCGGCTGTAATCGTGGCTTATATAATCCCGTTTTAAGTAATCGAGAAACACTTTGGGTTCCTTGAGCCTCAATTGTAAAATGATGTTTAGTCAAGTGAGAGTTAATCAGCCAAGTCTCGATTTCATAGGAGTGCTTTGTGGAATACACTTAGTGTGTCATTCAAAAATAGATTAATGGAAACGGACATCTGTCCCAGTGTTAATGTTAATTTCTTCTGATTGCTCAATGGCAGAGTTTGCCTTCTCTGAGAGCCTGAGCCTGTGCCAAAGTAAATGTGCGCAGTCTACAAGGAGGATTTTCAAGGGGTTCTTCTGTACTTCCAACCGCAGCACTTTGGCAGAAACCAAATCTGTATCAGGCTTCTGTCTTGACAGCATGCTGTGCTCAAAATAAAACTGATTTGCAATAAAAGAGCCATAATGTTTTAGTATTTTATTGTGTATGCTACAGAAATTTTCGAATCTAGTAGCAGATATGTATAAAACTTTTAAATTGTCCATATATTTAAAAATGTCAACAGAAGCTAAATGAATTTTGCCAATCTTTGCATGGTCTCAGCCCAAATATGTATGTACATGTAATGCTGAGCAGTCCATCACATGGCTTCTTCCCACACGGCCAAATGTTTCTTTAAACATCACATCTACAAAAGCTGATGAAGCTGCTGGTAATTTCATCCAGCTGCTCCCATCTTCACATTGAAGTGAAAGCTCTGTAAAGCAGGCCCTTGTTAAATGTTGTAATTGGAAACCGTGTTGGAGACTCGGACATTTCTGCCTCTCCAGCTTCACTTCATGATTAAAAGTCCTATTTTGGATTTCTCCTTTTTGCTGCACTCATGAGGAGGACACTTGAAGCCAGGCTTCTGAATTTCAGGATGGCACAGATTGTAAGGAATCCCTGACACTGATCGCAAGGGTAACGTTTCTGAATTCTAGTTAAGTCCGGCTGCCTGAAGGAGAACTGTCAGTTGTGAAGAGCCGCTGTCAGGTTTGTTGTGTTGTTCTGATCTGAAGGTTTCCAAGTACTGTCTTGAGTTTTGAAATAAGTATGCTGTTTATTTCTGATGTTCTATTTTAGTCTTATTTCTGTTCATTGCACCATAATTACTGTTTTTTTTGTTAGTTTAATTATGACCTTGGTTAATTACATTAACTAGATTGCAGGACTCTGAGCTCTCTTTGTAGCACCTGGGGACTGTTATGAAATGCTTATCAATTTTTTTTTATTATAAATAGCAGGATTTTTTTAAAAAATATTAACTTTTTCAGCCTTTTTGACCTTCATAGATCATTCTTAAATCTGTATTTCATGTGTTAAAATAAAATAATTGTGAAGGTATTGATTTTATTCTACATCTTATATTTCATTTATCATCCTGAGGTGCTGCTGCCATGTTTACTACTGCTTTTGAGATTCTGGTCCTTCCAGTGTAAATTTGAAAGATTCAGAGAAGTCAGGGGTAGGTTTCATTCTCAGTTTTGGCATTTTTGCCTTTGACTTGCCTATTTATTTTGCCCCATAATTTTGATATTCTAATCCTCTTTGTCATTTTTCTGGTTTTGACCTTGGCACATCTCTAACTGCATTTACTCTCTTGTAGTTTGGTGATCATCTCCTGGGGCCTCATGTATAACACCATGTGTAGAATTCACACTATAACATGGCGTACGGACAAAAGCGGAAATGTGCTTATGCACAAAAAAATCCAGATGCATAAATCTGTGGTACGCCAACTTCCATGTTCTTCCGCTACATAAATCCCTGTCAGCGTGAAAAGTAACACACATGCATGCGCCTTCTATCCTGCCCCAACCCCTCCCAGAATTATGCCTCTTAAAATATGCAAATCGGTATAAATAGCCCTTAAGCTCGGCCTTCTGTGAAAAAGACAATGGCAAATGCACGTGGGGAAAAATAGAAGAATTTCAGCAAGTACCAAGTGGAGGCAAAGATAAACATACTATTTGTTGGTTTAAACAGTGGTAAAAACCACAAAAGGAAGTTGATCGAGTGACATAGTTGTCGGAGAAACTCGAAAGCTCAAGTTCACAAAGTTGCACAGTGCCCGAAATAAAAAAGTTGTCGCATATCAAAGTCCCTGTTAAAAGGCGAGTTGTAGCCCACTGTCTGAGTGTCATATGAAAGCTTATTAGGGTACGGGGGGGGGGGGGAAGAGAAGCACGAAATGTCAACTTCAATCTCAATTTCCACTTTGCTCATGTAGTTTTATTTGTCATTAAAGTAGAAGATCATAAACTTCATCTTCAAATCATTTAATTTACTAGTTTCTCAAATCCCATCGTAACTAAAGTAGCACGTTAACTGCTTTGTTTTGTATTTATCTTCTATGTGCTCTGTGTGTGAATCACTACATGCTTCTGGGCTTTCTATTTCTCCGACGGGACACATGATCCATTACATTCATGATATTACAGCTCTCTGAATAATTTAAAATACTGAGATGTATACGTGATAACATGTTTTAACTACTATCATCATGAAAATGATATTAAACATGGGAACACGGTGGTGCAGTGATTGTTCATGCGTAACCTTTGATGAAATACATTATTGTAGCAGTACTGTCTCTTTCAAACATACTAACCCCCAATTCCTGTCCTTACTTTTCTTGCTCCAGATACCCACTCACCACACAATCAGCTCTGTAATAGACGTTAAGCCATCTGTAAGCTCAGAACGACGATTCTTCAAAACTTTTAAGGAACATTTGAAATATCCTCGTAGTACGTTTTTAATAATTCTATCCATCTATCCTTCCAGTGTCGTGTCAGCAGCAGCAAGAATACAGCATGAAGCAGGAACAGTCCCTGAACTAGCTAGCGCTGCGGCACCGTGTCCTCACATGTTTAATTATTAACAATATAGATCATTTAAATAACATTTTCTGTATAATCAACATTTTGCTGCATTTCATCTTAAAAATGATATCGTCGTCATATGTAAATACGCGCTTCATAAAGTGGCTCAGGTTGTGCAATATTATAACTGCATTGCAAGTTTACGGTGAGGTAATTGTACTTGTAAGTACAAACAGTTCTACAAGGAGCACTTGATGGACTGATTGAGTGCGTTTATAGTTCTTGGGATGAAACTGTTTCTGAACCGCGTGGTCCGTACAGGAAAGGCTTTGAAGTGTTTGCCATGTGAGAGCAGTTCAAATAGGCAGCATGGCTGAGGCAGCATGTGCTTGATGCTGTATACCGATTAATTCTCTGCTGTAGGTCTGTGATTCCCCACTCAGATACAGTGATTTAAATACTCCGAGTAGTGCAGTGAGAGTAATATGGAAAAAGATGATCCGCTGTGGCAACCCCTAATGGGAGCAGCTGAAAGAAGAAGGTTGTGAGAGTAACACTAAAGCAGTTATGGTATTTGGAATAGTTTGACCATTCCATGGACCATTATATTGTTAGAGGTTAATTACAATCAGATGCATTAAACTAATAAACAATATGCAGTTAGTTTCAGTGTATACGATAAAGCCTCGTCAGGGATGTGGATCTAAAGAAAGGGTAACCACACAGGAACAGTAGCGCTGCTTTGACACTGGGTGCCGCCAGTCTCCAAAACAGAGCGGAGAACTTGCGTACACCAGGGTTGGAGCTACTGTGGAAATGTGCGTGGCTTTATGCCAAGTTTAGGTTTTATACATTGTGATTTGAGCGTGGAAATGTTCGTACGTAACATTTTTGTGCGTACGCACCGTTTATACATGAGGCTCCTGGTCTTTTGTATTCCTCTGCAAATATCTTCTGGTTTCTATTATTGTCCATAACAGGGACTATTTAAGGGTCAATCTGCTGCTGAATCAGTGCAGTGACATTAGTTAGCATTAACGGTCTTCTTTTGCTCACCTTTATTTTGTGTGCTTTGTTACGTTTGGTGGTCTCCATTAAAAAGCTGAACCAAAAACCCAAAATGAAATGAAGTATTTCTAATTTCTCCGTTATCTGCATTGTTTGTCATTTTTCTTTTATTATTTGGATTGTAGGCCTTTTGCTTTTCTAGTTAGTTCTGTGCTGATTAAGGGTTTTTGTGTGACCAGTAGATTGACTGTTTCCCTCCCACTTTTGACATTCATTTGGGCATGCATTCATAAGTGCATACAAAAGTGAAAAAGGGGTCCCAACTAAATTTAAATTTCACCAACAGCATGCCCGATTCACAGAGGTAGTGATTAGCGTGTGCTGCTGGTGCAATTTATAGATCAATGGGCATGCTGGCTGGAGACCACAAATAGTGGAGCACCTTAAAGAGAGGTTTGGAAATGGCTAAGCTAACAAACTTTGACAGACAAAACAAAGTTTATATTAACAAGCCCATAGTCGGGGAGCAATCGCACATCATAAAAAATTTTAATTGGGAAGAAAGAGAAATTTGATGTAACTAGACAAACCGAAGACAGGAAATACAGGAGAAGTCCAAAATATCAGATTCATCTGACATACTTACAGGTTTCTTATTTATTGGCAATAAAGATATCCATTGAAGTGATTGCTCAGCATTCAGCAACAAAGTCCATGCTTTGACCTTGCAAAAAGTCTTAAAAGAAATCTCATGAGGTATTTTGTATCTACATAATCATTCTTGTGGAAAGGCAACAAGCAGAAAAGGCTGCAGAAGGAAAACGTCATAAAGCAAGAAGTGATAACCAGTGGCAAAAAATGTTAGATGAAGAGTTGCTTGAGAAGTGCATTGGGGCTTTGTCATGGTCCAAGGGTGTGGTTCAGCCAAAGACACCGGTGACCTGGGTAGAACTGATCAGATGATGATTGCTAGGGAATATAAACCGATTAGGATTCATCATTCTGTACCTTCAGAAAAATATAATTTGATAAAAACAATCTTTCAAATTATTAAAAACGAACCCTAACACACTGGAAACAGAATGAAGATGCAGCACTAACCGTATCGGATTGGTCACCTCTGAGTCCTGACCTCGACATAACTGAAGCTATGTGGCATCACTTGGACAGAATTATTTTCTCAGTTGACATAAGACTTTTTATATAGTACAATATGCTATATAAAAATTATGGTTGTATTATAGCTATCATTTTAAATATATTTGTATTCTTTCTGTGCCCCATTAGCCATGTGACTTCTACCACAGAAAGCAAAACAATGTCTGACTTTGTAGATCCTTTCATTCATTCATTCTTCAGTGTGTGTTCCAGGAGAGGTGAGTATTCAACTGATTTCTTTCTATCACACATTTTTTCATTTTAAATACTGTGACCAGTTTGGGGGCTCTCAAGGTAACCCCAGACACAAACCGCTACAATACAAGTCCAGAGTCTTTCTGAAAATGATTTAATAGACAATTTAAGGCAGTAAATGGCAGGACTAATGAACACAGGTTAATGTATGGGCCAGTAATACCATGTGGGTCTCTCATTGGTCTATCTAACCTCTCCACTCCTGCTCCTGATCTCCCTCTGCCTTCAGCCCCCTTCTTCTGGTCTCTTCTGCCTTCTTGTCCTCCTTACCTTCTTCCTCCCAACTCTAAACTAAAAGGATTCAAAAGTGTTATTAAGGAATGTCTGAAAGTTTCATCTATTCTTTCCAACAAAATCCCTTTTTGTCCTGCAGTTTTCCTTCTTTTGAACTTTTTTTTGCTGTCTCCTTCCTTTCTAGCAGATGCTGTTCTCATTAGGCAAAATGTCTGCTGGAAGCCCCCCAGTTTGCTATCCTTCTTCATTTCTGGCAAGCCTCCTTTTTAAATCTGATATTATTGAAATGATCTGCAGTCTTGATCAATAGTGTGTCCAATTCTTGTTTTTTAAGATGGCAGCCCTCTGTGTGACTGTCATGCAATCCAGTGTCCACGTAGTGGCGGTTAGTTTTTCCCTTTTTTCCCTCCGGTCTATTTCTTCCCTTGCTTTCCTTTTGATATTGTTGTTGCTTTCACCGTCATGGCTCTCTGTTCATATAAGGCAGTATCATATTAATGTGATTTACTGTGTTTTGTGATGTTTATTTCATGATTTTCATTTCATTAATAAAAACTTGACCGCACACAGAAATGACCTGATATCATAACTATATAACCATGAAGCACCACTGGGTCAGTTATAGTCCAAAAGCAAGGAGAACATCTGTTTAGGTATTTAAATTTTCACTACTGCAAGAGGACTACAATTCTCCTGACTGCCTACAGCAGCCTGACTTATTGAAGCATCTTGCTGGTGCTGCCACCTCTTGTCCTGGAGGAATGGTACAACTTCTTCCATTCCTTTCATTCTACTGTCATCCTACCTCCGCTCTCTCTTGGGTGGGTTTTTAGCATCTCTTCCAGGATGTGTTGCTGACAATCTTCTGAATGGGACACCAAACACCCCATAGTTTGTTCCACTTCTCAGATGTCCTTTGCAAAAGTCAGAGTGGGATTTGTATCATACTAGAGTTTCAAATAATGAGAACTGAATATTAAGTTAAACTTTTTTTATTTACCCACTGTTCTGACCTTTGTAATAATGTTGCAGGGAATTTAAGGATATTACTTTTTTTTTGTGCATAAAACTATTTGTTCTTCTTGAACTTGTGGATGTTTTACTCTCGTGTGGTCAATGTCTATTGTTACTAGAAATGAATCTGAAAGAGCACCTGTTGTTGAGGGCATACTGCCTGCTGTGGCTTCAGGACAAGCTGAGCTGCACAGTACGGGGTCATGAAACTCTGGACAGGACAGCAGCCATCACAGGACACATAGCAGATGTTACGATTTGTCACAGCTCTCACCCTTGGGTTTTGTGTCTTGTCCTTTTTGTTTTGTGTGTTTTTGATTCCCATTTATGTTTATCTTCTGTTAATTGTCTCTTAATTTCTGGTGATTTAATCCTTGCTTCTTTTGATAGTCTTCCTAATTCCTCTTGAATGTTGTTGATGATTACTGGAATCCCATCTGGTATTGTAGCAGTTTATGGTGATACTGGATGGTCATATTAAGCCCCTGGCTAGGATTATTCAGACTGCCATATTCTTCTTCTTATACTCCTCCCTTTGTGTTTTACCTTTTGTTTGGATTTTGTAGTCTTTGTCTCCTTTTCATGTTTTGCTTCTTTGTGTTTCTCTACATTTTTTTTGACTTTGGTTCTGTAATTTCAGATTTTGTGTACTTTTGAAACCCCTCTTTAAGGTATTTTGGTATTTAGCTTTGACTTTTGCTTTAAAACATTCTTTTTCTTCTTTCATTGAATATTAGAATCCTTTTATTTAATTCTGGACTCTTTTTATAATTTTTTTTTTCATATTTTTTTGAATATGAAGTTTTCTGTGGTTATTTTTATTATTTTGCATTACCTTTTAATTTTAATTAGTTTTTTCTCATGTGACCAAGGTTTTTGATAGTTTAGTAACGACTGACAACATGTGGAGCAGTAGTTTATTCTCATGTGGTGTTTTTCACTGCACTTACAGATTCATTGACATAAAATGGGTGACAAAGGGCTTGTGGGAGGAACTTTGTGACTTAAATTCAGCCCAAATATACATAAAAGAACTGACATTCTTGTCGCTGGTGTAGAGTCAGGTGCTTAGTTTAAAAATACAAAAGGACAGGGTGGTCCAGTATTGTCAAAAATGCGGTAAGCAGGGTTAGGAACTATTGTAAATGTGAAGCACCTAAGAAGTCCTAAACAAAAAGCCAGAACACCATGCTCAATAAGGAAGTTTCAGTCTGATCATAAATTGATATAGATTTGTCATCGTGTAATTTAGGTTGCCAGGCAAGTCCAAGGCAGACAGCATTTGAGAAGTGTGGAGTATAAAAGTGCGTATGGGAAGAAAGGAAAACAATAGCTGTAACATAATGCACTTATTTTGTCAGTCAGTCATTATCCAACCTGCTATATCCTAACCCAGGGTCACAGGGGTCTGCTGGAGCCAATCCCATCCAGCACAGGGTGTAAGGCAGGGCACACACAGGCACATACTTGGGACAATTTAGGATCGCCAATGCACCTAACCTGCATGTCTTTGGACTGTGAGAGGAAACCCATGCAGACACGGGGAGAACATGTAAACTCCACGCAGGGAGGACCTGGGAAGCGAACCCAGGTCTCCTTGCTGCTCCCACCGTGCCGTTCCCACTTATTTTGAGAAATAACATATATGTAATGTTTGTAGTGGCAGGAATAAAAGTGGGGTGTTATATTTGTTTTAATTAAATGTGAACCACTTTCTTTTAACTCGTCATACAAGCTTTTGGTTTGAGGAGGTGCGCAGGGTGTTTTATGGATGGATTTTTGTTATCCTCATCAAAAATAATCAATGTTTTGTGTGTTTCTGTCAAGTTATTTGTATTCACACTGTGTGTAGTTTGAAGGCCTTCTGTTGTACTTTTTATTTTTTGATCTTTTGAAAGCAATCTTTCAGCAATTCTGGGATCAGATTGTGGATTATTTCAATGGAATTTTGAAATGTCTAAAGTCCTAACCAGAGAGCTTGCCATATCAGTCTGTTTTTAAATTGATCAGGTTGATCTCCTAGCTGCAAGTTTTTATGGTAATGCAGTATTCACGATTCAATTATATGGAGTTTCAAGGTGCTACATTTTTAAATAGAAGAGTGAACTAATCCCCCCTGGTCCACTTGATGTACTCTGAGCAGACTGTAGATCTGAACTGAAAAATCATAAACTTAGCCTGGCACTCCTTAGGTTCTGCTTCAGTGTATGCTAATCTATGGAGCTTTCATTTGGTCATTGAAAAGATTTCACTCAGGAGGACCACAAGCTGAAGTGAGCCGTAACGACACTCCGCACAAGGTAGTACGCGTATGTGTGACTTTCTTTTATCATTCAATGTTATTATTCATCCATTTCTTTATTTTTTTTATCCACCCATTTTCTTATCGGCTTATCCAGTTTATCTTGAGCAGGATTGACCCTTGATTGGAGCACCAGGCCATAGCAGAACACACAAATGTTCAATCTGGATATTCTCTCACATTACACGTTTTCTGCACCTTCCTTTTTGCTGCTCCAGCAGTAGATTTTGATTGCTGCCTTTATTTTGGAGAATGCTGCTGATTTCACGTCATGTGTTTCAGTTCCTGTGCCTACCAAACCATTCACTTTTGTAGCCCATTAAACAGATGGCACATTGGTGTCTTTAAAAACCTGTTCTTTTAACTCACTCATCTGTTTGTTCATTTTTCAATAAAATATGCTAACACCATGGAGAATGTGTCGAGGGTGGGAAACTGTGAAGCAATAGCACCAATGATGTTGCCCATCTTTCTTTTTAACCAATAAGATGCAGTCTTTCAATTCTGTAAAGCTTCAAATATTACCTTGACGGTAGGTTCAGTATGGATGAATGCATTTTTAACATGTATAAAATAAAATTCTGTAATCGTTCTAGTCCATTAGGCACTTGGCAGCCCAGGATACCGAGATATTAAGGCTGTTAAGCCTTCAGCGTTACAAACGCATCTTTGTTTGAATTTCTTGTGCCGTAAAGGTGAAGGTCATTCAGGTCATTCTGCCAGCACAGGAGTGCAGAAAGCGCTGTGATGTGATCAAGACTACTTAAAGAGAGGCTGCCTGGCTCTTGTTTCTGACAGCCTAATCAGTGGATTCTCCTCTTCTTGCGTCCTCTCGGGACACCCTAGATATGAGCTGTCACAGTTAGTTGAATTTCAAAAGTGAAAACCAGCAAAGCGAGGGGGTGGAGAAAAGAGCAAAATAAGTCCGTTTTGGGGAAAAAAATAATTCCTAATTGGATCTTGCTTCATTGATTTGTGAAGGGAATGTGAGCGGACCCATTTTATAACACCCAGATATGCTTCATGGCTAGAGAGCCATTAGAGAGTCAGGACTGAGGAGAGAGAAGCCTCTTTTTACAGTTTCATTAACCACTTCAAAGCAAAAGGCACTGCCCCCCTTCATGGCAGGGAGTGCTACTACAGTGGTCACTGCTGCGGTCAAGTCTGCACATCATCTCAGTGTCCATGTGCTTTTCTTTAGGGTTTGGTGCTTCCTTCCACATCACGAACATTTCCCCTGTAGGTTAAACTGGCTGGAGATGAGGGAGTGTGCTCTATGATGGAGTGGGGTCCTGTCCCCCATTGATGTAAAGGAAGAGATGGTAGGAATGCAGGGAAGAGGTCCGGCTGTAAGATGCCCTATTGGGAGCACAGGAACACCTACAGGGGTCCTATGTCCCAAAAATTGACCAAGGGTTAATCACTCCAATATGGGCATGGCAACGAGGGCCAATAGTTTATCTAGAAACTCCTGCTACCTTGTATGATGAACTGGTAACCCCTTTAAGCAGCATGCAACAGTGTGAACTTGGCCCCGTGTGAGGCTATGGGTGGGCTTTGGGAGTCTGACCTGCAAGACCACCCGAGACTGCTAGCTGAAGCTGTAGCTAGAGGACCTCAGGAGCAGAACTGCCCCCAGAAAGTAGTCCAGACACCTCCCCAAGAAGGATCGATTACTTCTGGTTCAAAAGGTCAGCAGCCCTGATGAGTTTGGTGTGGAGTACAGGGATGGGCTCAGCCTGCAATGATTAAGAGGAGGAACGGGGAGCATTTGTGTGTTCTGGGAAGTCGTGGTACTGGTAATGGTGGGAGAGCTCCTGTCATGTGGTGTTAAGTACAGTACTTTTCACATCCCACATTGTTGTCTAGGCTCAGAGGGGCTGGAGATTTATTGTTTCCTTTTATTTATTTGTTTTAGTTGCTTTGTATTCTCCTTTTGTATTTTCATTTAGTTAATAAAATATGACTTTAGTCATTTGGGGACTGCTGTGCAGCATGTCTAAAAGCTGACAACATTTAATAAATCTTATTAAACAGGAATCCCTCTTTTTTTTTTTTTTTTTTTGCACAAGTGAGCCTGGACAAGATAGCATATTTATAAAATAAAACCGAGGACATCACTGTGGAAAGAAAACATTCCATCATCTGTCCAATTTGCAAACCCACTAACTCCAGCTCAGAGCCATAGGCCAGACATCAAGAGGCAATACAACGTTATAAAGCATTATAAAGCATTAACTTCCAAAGCCACTAAATGAAGTTATCAATTAAAGCAGAACAATCAGAATTGAAATCTTCTCAATGATATTTTTAATATCATCAATACCGAGATTTTGGAGGAGATTGAACCAGTGCTCTACTCTGAATGCCCCTCTCATTTTTACCCCTGACGTGCTCATCTATCCAAGCCCAGAGCTTTATATTCTTTAGCACAAATTCTTACTTCCATCAACATGTCAGACTTGCAGCACACTTCTAAAAGAATAAGCTCAGCAGGTGGGTTGTAACTGGGCTTCTTCACCAGGAAGCCACCCAGTCACTTGCTTATCACAGGCCCACTCTTAGAAGACATGGCACAGATTCTCCATTAGAGTACATGGGCAGTTTGGGATTGCAGACTGACCATTTTCATTAGTGATACTGTTCTCCATTAACTCCACTGGCTAATCCCAAGGCCCCAAGTTTGAATTCTGCAGCTCCTCAAAGAGGACAGTGACTTGGGTGGAATTCACCTGAGTGAACTCCTAAGCACTGCCAGATACTTGCTGAAAACCTTCTGAATATATTCTTGCAATTCTAGGGAACAATTAAACCGTAGATGACTTAGCTTTTGGCACTCAGGCCCCTGAACTCTGGAGTGATCCTTTCCATATTAGAATCAAAATGAAGTTATTACTGTATATTAGCATAGCACACTCTTTAGAGTTGCTTGTGAAACTGTTTATATTGTACTATTGCTTTTTTCTAGTGTTTTGCCACAAGTATCTAGTTGATTAGCATTCTTATGGTCATTTAGTTCTCAAAAGTACAAAAAAAGGGAAATTCACTTACATTTACAAAATTAGATGAATGACAAGTATAACAAGGAGAAGAAAGTGCAATGCGTGAAGTGCGTTGGTTATAGAATGCTGTGATATTTACGTCTCCAACGCTCTGCATAGCAGTCAGATATTCAGGTTACACCCCAAGTTCACAATTTGAGTCCCTTGAAGATTCAGTGTTTTTGAACCAGTTGTTGCAAACTCTGCAGTACTGTCTCCCTGATCATAAACACAAGAAGACTTTCTCCACTGGGTGGGTGCAGTCTACAAATTACAATGCAAGTATTTCCAAAGGACTTAAAACAAGATGGATGATAAGCTCTTGAAGCTGCCAGTCCTCTTTCTGAGTTCTCCACATTTTTAGACACTTCAAAGTGAAGCTGCCCCTCTGTTTTTTTTTTTTTTTTGGTAAGGCCTCAGTGTAAATGGAGTGTTAGGATACCCACAGCTTGAGGAATCCAAAGCAGCTGGGGCTGGCCACTGATGCTGACCAGGATGCGATTCTCTTGGCGCATCTCCTGATGTCCACAATACAATTTTTTTTTGTGTAATTATAGTAATCATGGTGACCACCTACTGTTAAGCCTTTGCCATTCTTTCTTTTCTGTAAGTCTTCTGAAGAGAATGTGTGGATATGTTTACCATTTAACAGTTGTCCGCTTTAGTTCTGGGAAAAAATAACATCACCTTAATGTCCCTTTGGCTAGGGTTCCCTGAGGGTTTGGAGTTCTTGGTTGTTAGCCATGAATTGAGGCGCCTGAACAACACAACTTTAACAAATGGTCAGCTGAACTACCGACAAACACAAGATGAATGGGCAGACTTGTTGCAAGACAGTCGGGTTTAACCCTAACCCTTCACATCATATATGAGGAACTGTACACAATAGCAGATCAAAATCCCCCCTTTTGAATTTGGGGAAAAAAACACCTTTGTCGTTTGCAAATATGTGAAATATTCTATAAGCTTGTGTGTCACCATTTTCATTGCCAAGCTAAACATTTTAAATGGAAAAATTGTGCGCTTTGGAGCGTCCAGTCCCTCCAATGACAGGACAAAAACAACCAAACTGACAATGGCAGATCCCCCTTAAGTGGAATAACTGGGTACATGTGAGACAACATCTGGACACAAGACTGGCACAACAAGCAATTTGCACACAGCGGGCTGCTCGAGGCTCAATCAGAGGGTCTTCCTACTTTTCAGGTGACGTCTGCAAGCTTTTTTCTTCTCATTATATTCTTCTCTTGCTCTGATATATACAGCTCTGGGTGATGGGGTGAATGGTGCTATGTCACCAGAAACAAACTAATTTTCTGTATATTGAAGTGAATTCAAAAAAGTGGTACAAACCTGAGCTTTATCTGGCACTAGTATCATCAATGCCTGTTCCATAGCAACACAACACCACATTTGTTCTGGCAATAAAGAGGTAAAGTGAACTTCTTTCACAGGGTGCATATATGACAAAAGCAGACGACCAGACCGCACAATTCATTGACTTATGCCTAGTGTGCTGTTTCCAGTCTCCCAACATCACAGTTACTGGACATCTGATTGGCTGGATCTTGTCTGTTTTGAACAGAAGATCAGTGATTACATGTAGTACATCAGTGTATTTAGTGCAGCAAGGTGCACATCATCTCATGCTGGTTCCACAAACGTGACAGTTTTCCCAAATGACCTGCACAGTCTACATATCTCCGCGTTAACAGTGAACCTATGGGCTGAGGTGGAAAGGGAGATGCAAAAATTTGGGTCCCCTTGTAATTTTGCTGATTTGAATGCATGTAACTGCTCAATGCTGATTACTTGCAACACCAAATTGGTTGGATCAGCTCGTTAAGCCTTGAACTTCATAGACAGGTGTGTCCGATCATGAGAAAAGGTATCTAAGGTGGTCAACTGCAAGTTGTGCTTCCCTTTGACTCTCCTCTGAAGAGTGACAGCTTGGGATCCTTCATAGCAACTCTCAAAAGATCTGAAAACAAAGATTGTTCAGTCTCATGGTTTAGGGGAAGGCTACAAAAAGCTCTCAGAGGTTTAAACTGTCAGTTTCAACTGTAAGGAATGTAATCAGGAAATGGAAGGCCACAGGCACAGTTGCTGTTAAACCCAGCAGGTCTGGCAGGCCAAGAAAAATACAGGAGCGGCATTTGCGCAGAATTGTGAGAATGGTTACAGTCAACTCACAGATCACCTCTAAAGACCTGCAAGAACATCTTGCTGCAGATGGTGTATCTGTACATCATTCTACAATTCAGCGCAATTTGCACAAAAAACATCTGTATGGCAGGGTGATGAGAAAGAAGCCCTTTCTGCACTCACGGCACAGAGTTTCTTGTTGTATGCAAATGCTCATTTAGACAAGCCAGATTCATTTTGGAACAAAGTGCTTTGGATTGATGAGACAAAAATTGAGTTATTTGGTCATAAAGCGTTTTGCATGGCGGAAGAACAACACCGCATTCCAAGAAAAACACCTGCTACCTACTGTCAAATTTGGTGGAGGTTCTATCATGTGGTGGGGCTGTGTGGCTAGTTTAGGGACTGGGGACCTTGTTAAAGTTGAGGGTCGGATGAATTCAACCCAATATCAACAAATTCTTCAGTATAATATTCAAGCATCAGTCACAAAGTTGAAGTTACGCAGGGGTTGGATATTCCAACAAGACAATGACCCAAAACACAGTTCGAAATCTACAAAGGCATTCATGCAGAGGGAGAAGTACGATGTTCTGGAATGGCCATCACAGTCCCCTGACTTGAATATCATTGAAAATCTATGGGATGAGTCGAAGCAGGCTGTCCATGCTCGGCAGCCATCAAATTTAACTGAACTGGAGAGATTTTGATTGGAAGAATGGTCAAAAATACCTCCATCCAGAATCCAGACACTCATCAAAGGCTATAGGAGGCGTCTAGAGGCTGTTATATTTGCAAAAGGAGGCTCAACTAAGTATTGATGTAATATCTGTTGGGGTGCCCAAATGCACCGGTCTAATTTTGTTATGATGCATATTTTCTGTTAATCTAATAAACTTAATGTCACTACTGAAATACTACTGTTTCCATAAGTCATGTCATATATTAAAAGGAAGTTGCTACTTTGAAAGCTCAGCCAATGAAACAAAAATGTAAAGAATTAAGAGGGGTTCCCAAACTTTTTCATCGTCTGGTGACTGGCTCCTAATTTATTTTCAGGTGCCAACCTCTTTGATGATCTGTGCTCAGGCCGTGTCGTTGGGATGAGATGAGAGCCTGGGATAGCCTGACTGGGTGTTGGTTTACCCTGCTGTGAGACAAAAAGAAAGGGACAGTTTAGTATTTAGCCAAATGGAGGGAGGAGGTTAAGTGCAGCAAAGGATGCTGACAAGGTAAGCTGGATAGCCTCATGGCTGCAGTGTGAGAGGCTGGAGCGCTGCACAGGAGTGATTTGTGGGTGGAGGTGGCAGTTTGAATGCGAGAAGTGTATTGGGCCAACGCACATGTCCATGGGAGGTGCCTGCACCCTGGCAGTGCTATATCACCTGCAAAAGAAGAGCAACAAGTGAGGTAGCAGTTAGTAGAAGCAGTGTGAGAGCCTGGAGCAAGTTCAGGAGAGGAGACTGGACTGTGAATTCATGTCTCACAAGTGCATGCACACACAGGAGGACTTGTTACTACATGAAAAAGGAGCTGCAATTAATAGATTGAATGCAGCAGTGTGAACTTGGCAGTGTGTGAGCCTGTGGGTGGGGTTGGGCTCAGCCTCTGTTGGTGTGGTGCATGTAAAGACTGAAGTTTAGCAACCTTCTGCTCATTCTGTGGAAGAAGGGGATACAGTATGTGGAGGTTAAGGCCTCCGGTTATCATTAAGGTGAATACAAGAACACAGGAAGGACAGACGCTGCAGTTGCTTTAGAGAATTCGGTTTGGCTGCTTGTAGTCCTCTGAAATTCCCAGAAGGGACAGAAGGTACGGCAGTGTCTGCAAAACATAGTCCTCCAAAAGACCTGATTTGGCATGAGGTCAGTGGTTGGTCATTTTTGGACAGATGATTCATTGACACCTCAGACCAGATTTTCTTCTTAGTGCTACTTCTGCGCTGTACCAGGGCGGGCTGATGGTGGCAGGCTTTGATCAGAGGGGAATAGAAAAGAAATTCAGAAAGTCTTGCTGCTAAAATGGGCTCCACTTATTTCTGTTTCTTTAGCACATAAGGTCCCAGCAATTCATGTAAAATAAGTTCTAAGAGCCAACATTTGGAAAAGTCATGTTTAACAAGCAAAGCAAAAATAAACACTCTCTAAAATGAAAGATCTTCTATTGAAAACATTACATTTAAGCAGGAAAGAATTTTTTTTAAAAAGTAAATCCTTAAAAGGTCCGTCTCCCAGGTGCGTGAATGTCAGATTGCCTCAGTCTGCACTTGTGGTTGGACACACTTATGTGACAGCTACCTACATGACCTCATGGAAGAACCTCAAGTAAACTCAGTTTATTATCAACAGGGAAAATTTTAATAGAACATGTCTGCTCCAATTTCACAACCCTTCACCAGCTAATGACACACTCAATAGTTCTTCAGGCTGGTCAGTGCCAAGTTGAACACTTACATCGGTCATATACAGAAGTATAAAATTACATTTATACACAGGGAAAATATACATTGTCACATTACCAAATTTATTTTTTAACAAAAAGTAAAAGTGTGAAAACTATGGAATCATTTTCTTTGACTCCATATTGTACTTTGCTGATGCATGTTCTGTTCTTTGGCTGGTGGGGTGTAATAATCAATAGTGAATTATTTTATATGTGATGCACGCTTTTGACCATCCATTACCTAGAGAAACACAGTGACACATTTCGATAAAAATAATATATGGGTAAGTAAGCCCACACTGTTTAGAGGCCACTGCCTAGAGACCGTCAGCATAATGGATGCATTACTCATGGCAGGCACCATTTAGAGACAAGAGGAGAGAAGCTCCATTACTTGTAGGAGTACCTGGGTAGTCGTTTACTGCAGTTGTAACCCTTGCCATGCAGTATGTTGTCATTAAACTGACCGCTCTCCATCATTGACTTTGTGGGTGACTAGAACTCCGATCACTGTCTCAATTAGACAAGGCTACGCCTGCTAGAATAAAAAGAAAAAGCAGAAAATCAATGATGTCATTTTCATTTATACATGCCACCGCATTGTCTCCTTTGGAATAATCTTCACACTCTTGGAAATTTTTGTTTTCTCCAAAATGAATATTGAAAGCTTGTTACTGTGTTTTTGTTACGTGACAGTCTCTTAAAAAAAGTAATAGAGAATTAAAAAGTGTCAAAGTACTTCCACTCAACTCAAACACACAAATATGTTACATCTGCTTGTGTCCAGTTCTTAGTAGTTCAGCTGATTCTGTTTATCCCACATGAGAATTTGGGCTCTTTTTTTTGTCTCCTGTTCTGCCCACCTGTCATACTGAAGGCTGTGGTTCCAAATGAATCTCATGGCAAATGTGGGGATAAAATATCAAAGGTAGGGGGCTGGATTGATAGGTAGGTGGGAAAAGGCCCTGTAGTGTCTGACAGCCTGAGCCCACTGAGTTTCTAAGGCCGCTCAGGTCCCATGGCATTGGTAGGACAGTGTTGGATTGGATTGCTTAGCAGTGTAGCAGAGACATGATGTTGTCTAAGCTGCTGGCTATCGTAAGCAGGTGTCACACCCTCTGTAGTGGCACCCTGGTCAACCTCCATAACACTTTCACTAATAGGCTGACTGTATCAGAGGTCAGTTTAGGGGGGGTGGGGGACTGTAGAGATTTCAGTGTTTTGTGAACATCTATTAAGAGATTTTGACCTTCATCAATACCCAGTAGTAGCTGTTTCTGGAATCATGACCTTTAAAATTGGTAAGCTTGGATTAGACCAATAACTGGACCTTCTGATGAGGCCTACAATTAGTTAACAAACCATGGACTGCCTGGGACTGAGATAGGTTGGTTAGGTATGGCAGCAAGAAAGAGAAATAAGTGCTAAAGAAATCTGAGACACTGGGGCAGCATATGGTGGGGCCAATAGTGGTGGCTATGAACAGAGGCCACTGTGCATTCTGCCTGTGTTCACTGCACTTTCTCCAACTCCTTTGGATCTGGCATACAACATTCCAAAACGGAGCATGTTAAGTCGATAGGCAACTGTAAATTGGCCCATTTTGGGTGAGTGTTCACCGTTATGGATTGATAATCCATCAAATCATGTCTGTGTTGTCTGTCCTTGAACGTTCATGTGTGTGAAGACAGTGAAACCTCCCTTTGGACTGCTACATGACGGCAACTGTTCTAGTGCAGGCCACATGGGTCAGCTGAACAATTTGGCACGACATTATTATAAAGCCATACTTTTCAGACCATTTATCCCTGAAGTGATTAATTGTGGGATTAATTTTCCTTTGAAGACATTCTGACAGACATTTCTGCTAGCTAACTTGCAACCTGAATTTTGAAAGTGATTTCCTCTCTAGTACCACTAGTTATTGTTGGTTTATCTTGTTTTGTCTTTGTTAAATATTTTTAAGTAGCACTTTGAGATTTACTACTAATATAAAGTGCCTTATAAATAAAATGAATTATTATTATTATTCTGGTAAAGGTTTGGGTACAACAACTACAGATTTTTTTTGAGCAAATTTAAATTGAAATAACTGAGCTTACTCATTTGGATTGATAAAAATTCCAGAGTGAACTCAGGGCAGCATGTGCTTAATGATTATTTATCTTGCCTCAATGTAAATAAATTTGGAGGATTTGAACGGACTTAACACATTTATGACATGAATTAAGGCTATGATGCGTGATATCGTTAGATAGGAGTGTCCAGAAGTGTATGTGAGAGAGAACTTCTTAAACTGAGTGTGTCTGTTGGCTTTTGTTGGCCCTGCAATAGTCTGACAACCCATCTAGTGTTGGGTCCTGCCCTGCACAAACAGTTGCTGGGAGGGTAGCCATTTCTTTGCAAATTTTCAATCAAATAAACAGCTTCAGAAAATAAAATAATCAACGCCACTTGTAAGCACGTCTTATTGGTAGAACTAAAAATCTGATTACTTAGCATTGGTACAATAAACCATCCTTGGTGCTGAAGAGCTATTTCACCAAAATTAAATCGCACTGTTTATTTTTTAGTATTCCAGCATGCAATGTTAGAGCCACTTTTATGATCTCATTGAAGGGAACACAAAGAAGAGGCAATCTTAAAGAAGTAAACAGTCGCCTTGACTGAACCAAGTATCGTCACAAAAAGTGATAATCAGAATACATGCTCCCTATTTCTGTCCAGTCTGCCAGCTGTTCTAATTGTATGACTATAATTTCCCATTTACAAACAAAAGGTGACATTTTTACAAAAGAAAACCACTGTAACCCACCACTATCTACAGTACCTCTGTATTTGTAATGTTTCATCCTGTCTTTTGCAGTGACCCGGCCAGCCTCCTTTATTCTCGGCACCAGATAAGAGTTCCTCCGGGGCTGTGCCAGGTGTTGCAAGGCCAACTGAAGAAGGGAATGTCCTCAAAGTGCCCTTTTCAATATGTTTGTTGCAGGTTTTAAATATTTTTGCAGTGATGCTTAGTCCTACCAATGTGGCCTATTTGCTGAAGTCTTTGACCACTGAACATAAATGGCCCATTCATTCCCTATCACTGAACCTAGGGTGAACAGTTTTTAAATTTCTGTGTAATACCAACAATACAATTCTTTGGGATGGTGGTCTCTATGAGGGTTATGTATAAAATAAAATTAAATGGATAGAACATGCCATCCACCTCTGGCCTTTTTGATGCACACTGTATCAGTCTTTTAAAAGTCCGGCCCTGAATGTTGGATGACAGTTAATTTCTGAATGTCTGTGAGACATGGAATCTCCACAGTTCCCCTACGTGTTCTGTAAAAGGTGATATTCCTGGGTGCCTCATTGGTGGACTTGTTTAATTTTTAAATGCTACTGAAACAAAGCTATTTTCAGCTCCAGTGATTCCTTGGTTTTTCTTTGATTTCCTTGCTTCAAAATGCAATTTTTAGCCAAAGTGCAGGGGAAAGTGTAATTGAAAGAGTTGCGTCCATTTGTCTCATGATGAAACAATGAGAGGTGATTTCCTCGAGTAATGAAATTCCTCCAAAGGTATTTCCACATTAAGTTCATTGTTTAAATGGGTATTTACAACAGATGGTTGAATCTGAAGTCTGAGGAAGGCAAAGGCCTATTGTTCTATGCCAACAAATTGGAAGGTTAGGAAGACAGGATGACTGAATTTAATAATAATATACTAAATAATTATTTACATTTATATAGTGCTTTTATCACTACTCAAAGTGCTCTCTCCACAGGGTGGACCCACAACATGAAACCATGATCTCTTTACTACTACTGTGCCACCTGTGCACAAAGGACTTCTTTCTTGCATGTCCACTCTTTGGCATCATGGTCAACAACGATGCATTAAAATACACAACTCCATTTTATTTAATGAAAAAAACTAATTGGCTTACCTGATCTAGCTTTATCCCTGTTACAGTGGCATTGGTTCAGCGACACTCTCAATGCCTGACACCATCCATCCATCCATTATCCAACCCACTATACCCTAACTACAGGGTCACGGGGGGTCTGCTGGAGCCAATCCCAGCCAACACAGGGCACAAGGCAGGAAACAAACCCCGGACAGGGCGCCAGCCCACCACAGATGCCTGACACTTTGTGGGGCAAAAACAAACCTTAAGAAAAACTCCAGTATAATTAGCTCTACAGTGCCCACCGTACTCCTCATCATCTCCATGACCCTCCAATAATGCTTCTCAATCCCTCTTAATCCAGTTCAGGGTTGAGGGGGGGCCAGTTGGTTGAGGGTCTATAGTCCAACTCCGTACGACTGGTACTATTCAGCTCGAGTTGAACTATTTACGCAGTCATTCAGTGTGTGAACCCTTAAATTTCCATACAGGGTCATGGAGCTCTGGAGTTTGATTCTAGGCACAATTCAGTCCTCTGTGGAGGACAGTGGATCATACAGTAAAGCCATGTAAGATACATTTTTTGACACTAATGTCTAGCTTTTATTTATTTTTTTTTTTTTTATGGATAGCTGCAATCAACTGTAGTGGCAGTAAAAAAGTCACATATGTTTAAGTCACTAAAACACACCTTCAATGCCTGGCCTAAAACTGAATGATAATATTAGAGATTTCCAGTAAGAAAATCCATGTATAATACAATCAGATGTTAGAATTTTGTTTTTTAATCAGATGGATATTTTAGAGTCTCTCTATATATTAGTGCTGTCTTTTACCAAGACAGGCCAGGCTTTGCTGTCTGCCTGTGAACAGAGCAGCTGTCATGAACAATCAGTTTCATGTACACATCTAATGAGGTCTTACAAAAAGAGGACAGGGAAAGCTTTCTCCATGGAATATCAAATCTGTGGTGAAGGACTCTGTCTAACACAAAGGGCCAGGCGCTGTCTTGTGCTTGTGATGAAATGCCGCCATACCAGTAGTGATCACTTTCCACTGAGGTGATATGATGTAGCCAAACATCACTACTAAAGGCAATGCACAATCGATGATAACAAATCAAACTGCATTCACAAACCACTAATCATTTATCAGGGATGGCTGTGTATAGAAAGTAAATGGAGTTGTGTAAAAAGGGGATACATTGTCCCTCCAAAATATAAAAAAGATTTTCTTATACATTGTTTTTCAACACTGAAAGCCTCTCAAGTAATTTGTGAAATGATTCTTCCCAAAATCACTAATCTCCTCACTTTAGTATTCACATAATTGTCTGGCTGTCTATTTTTATGACTTGTTTTTCTCTCTCTCTAGTATTTCCTTTGCCTATTCCCTCCTAAACTTTCCTTCTTTACTGGTGGTGGGGCCACATTTTCCTGGGCACCATCTGCACTCAAAGCCCTTACTAGCTGAATATGTCAAGAACAAAACCATGCAGAGCTTTCCACATCCATATCAACCTGCAAACAAAAGCAAAATGAAACTGCCAGAGGACTGGACCATACAGGGAGTCTGCTGCCATTTCCTTTTCCTCCCTTATCATTTCAATTTCAACTCTGCACTACATAACCCAAGATGCACCTGGGCAGCTTGGCAATGTGGGTGCCAGGTGGATGCAAAGGGGGTTAAGAACTCATCACAAAAATGAACTTTTTTTCTGCATCGCTGCTTCTGAGGTTAGGAGTTATCAGTGTTTTGCTTTGCAGTTTTGGACATACTGCTGTCCACTATGTTACATACTATATAATTAATAAACAATTTATAAAAACAATATCAAATTTAATTTTATAAGTTAACATAAATAGGTAAACAGAGATACCATGATTTAGTGCATGATTATTTTACATAATCTCTGCATGCTAATATAAGTTTTCAAATAAAAATATAGATTTATCAGTGTAAAAATAAATACAATATTTACAAATCAATTTTGACAAAAACAAATCGAAACTCTTCATGGAGGAGGAAGTGCTGGAATGCTGTAACACAAACATAACAAACCCTTCTCCGTTGAAACATGACGGTGTCATCAGCAATCTGATTTGAAGTCACGTTCACTGTGCATTTTGAGGCCTGCTTCCCGTGGTTATGCTAAAGCCATTAGGCACCGCAATGCAGGTAGCTTTGGAAGGAACAAGGCACAGAGAGGTGAGGGAAGCGAGGATTTGCCATGCCTTACCGCTGAAGGTACTCGACTGATAGCTTGTGCCTTTGTATTCTGATACGGATCTGCGAATAACGTGCTTTCTAAACAAATTGTCTAAGTGTATCTAAAAGCTCTAATGCAAGGAGAATAATTAAAAACAGTTTCTAAGCAAAATGATATCAATAAATAACCAAAAATAAATGTGCTGTACTAATAAAGTGAAGCCCACACAAACTCGAAATCACAGTATAATGACAGTGACATTTCACACTCCCAAATACACATGGGCTGGAAATTTACAAAATCCACAAATGATTAGCAACTTTACCCCCTTTTGGAGACTCTCATTGGAACCAACGTATGCCTTCTGTTAGGGCAGTAATGCTACACTTTGTTAACTGGCATGCGTTAATGACGTCCTCAGTGAGAGGTGACAGCACCCCCAGTCAGAAGTCACACGAGATGAGACAGCAATGAATTTATCCAAATAAGCTTCTCAGCACTTGCCATTGAATTTCTTTCTGCTGATATAATCAGGACCGTGTGTCTGACACAACATGTCATGTCCTTATTGCTGATCTTCAGCTGAAGCCGTAGGCTGTTTTTTTTTTTCTTAACATTTCACTCACAGACTTTGGTTGAACTAACCATCTCTTCAGAATGTGTGAACTTCTTACAGTCTGCATTCCTGCATGTTTCTCCTTCTTTGTTGAGGACTGATTTGGTCAAGCCAGTGGATAATGTTTCTCAACTTTGTTTCCTTGAATGCGTCTTTGTATGCGATCAAGTTTGGCCAGGTTTTCCTTAAGTAGCTTGCTGCCTGGAGTCAGCTGTAAAGCCTTCTCATAGTAAGTCCGAGCAGAATCATAGTCGCCCTGCAAACAAAAGACACCATTTACTCACAAAACTATGGAAACAAAAGCTGCCAGACTGCTCATCACTGCTAATTACTTTGCTTTTAAAATATTGTGATGACAAATAAACTGTACAGTAAATGTCATATATAAATTCATATGAGGAGTTAACATTTCACATGCATTGAAAGAAGTGATCTCAAATACTGTTATTTTTAACTACAGGGCATTCTTCACAATACCGCTTAGTCAGAAGGAGTACAACTGCAGCATGTGTGACCACAGCTTAATGCAGAGTGTCTTCTGAGGAAAAGAAGACATTTTCCCAACCTGTGATGCTGTTTTTCAGGTAAGGAAGCTAGAAACTACAAGGCTAGGTCGTTACACTCAATATAGCACCGTAGACTGGTGACATGTTTCATATTGTTTAGCACATCCATCCATTATCCAACCCGCTATATCCCAACTACAGGGTCACGGGGGTCTGCTGGAGCCAATCCCAGCCAACATAGGGCACAAGGCAGGAAACAAACCCTGGGCACGGCACCAGCCGATCACAGGGCACACACACCAAGCACACACTAGGGATAATTTAGAATCGCCAGTCCACCTAACCTGCATGTCTTTGGACTGTGGGAGGAAACTGGAGTACCCGGAGGAAAGCCACGCAGACACGGGGAGAACATACAAACTCCACGCAGGGAGGACCTGGGAAGTGAACCCGGGTCTCCTAACTGCAAGGCAGCAGCGCTACCCACTGCGCCACCGTGCCTCCCTTGTTTAGCACATGCAAATAAAAATTCCACCGTACATGTTACAGTAATAACACTACAAACTTATAAGGGGACAGGTGTGATATTAGGTAAACTCACATTTATTTGCTTGAAAGACACTTTTATCCAAAGCAACTTGCAAAACAGGTAATTTGGCAATGGTAGCGGGTTATGAATTGGCAGAAGGAGAGTACAAAATAAAGGGAACGACAAAGAAAGAATTAACTGGAAAAGAAAGAGCACCCTGAAAGATATTGTGTAAGCTGGGTTCTGAGATGTGGGAACATCTGAACTCTGGCTAAAGCAATTAATCAGCCCCAAAATCAACTGAAAGCGAATTTAACAGATACTGTATTTCTAATAATATGGCTGGGGCTGAAGACAACATACAGATTCTCAGATCCCTGATATCACGTACTTTCAGTAAGATTCTGAGAAAACAGAGTGCTTCTTATTTTTAAAAACCATAACATTTTATTCTTTGTTAATGAACTGAAATCCTTAAAGGCAGTGATATTTCAGATATATGCAGTGTTTGGTAAATACACCATGTTTTTCCATGACTTAATATGAAGAGTTATGTAAATGTTTATAGTACTGTAGGGCACATTTCACTGGTACTTAAAAACACACCTTCAATTAGAGTGTTAATAGTGACTGAAGAGACAACAATCTAAAAAAAGCACATTGATCATAAAAAAGGGTTTATCTAAAGGAGTATTCATGAAAGTGGTGTGCATTTTGGCATTTCCACTAAACTGGAACTTGACAGTCTCCCTCTAGAATAACAGTGCCTAGTCCACAGTACAGCAAATATTAAAGCCATTTGTGCACATTATCCTCTGCAAGAATCACTACATGGTGAACAATGGAGCTGTTTCTGCGAGTGCAGACTGTGGAGCTGGCCCTCTGATGTCACATACAGTATCCCCACGTGAGCACAGCCGGAGTACAGTGAGTGAACAACAAAGCAAAAGGGAATCAAGGGAAAAACCGCAATATGATATTATAATAACAGCACAAATGAGTGACAATGCAAAGGCAGCCTTCTATGAAAAAACATATGAGAGAATACAGAAGACCAAATATAAATATACTGATCAAAGAATATTGAATTATTCAAAAATATGTAATTGAATATAAAAGAACTGAACTAAACTGAAAAGATCTACATTTTTAATATTAGAAATTTCTGCAAGAGGGGAAAAAGAAAAAAATGAAAACTATGTAAGTAATAGTCTGTTAGTCTTGAGCCATAATATCAGCATGATTAAGTCCTGCATGTATTACAGCAATATATTGAATATTCATCTAGCAGCAGGTGTTCTTGGTGGCTTCTTTTATTTTCCCTCAGGTAAAATATTATTTACTTCCCTTTGTAAAATGATAAGCAGATTACTGCTAACAAGTATTACTAGGAAGTGAAAATCCCGTTAGCTGTCTGCATCTTCTTGGCAAAATTTCTGTATTATTATAAGGATAGCAGGTGTCTCAGTGGAATAAAAAAATACTCCATGTCGCCAGATATTAGAGGAATTTTAAAGAGGGCTTAAGTGCTGCAGGTCTGTCATCCCAAACGGAATCGATGAGGAAATGACACCTTAAAAAGTGTGCATTTATTCAGAAGAGACAGATCATCTGTCACTGCTGCAAATGACTACATGGAGCTGGCCTGTGCCCTGGGAAGCTTACAGTACTTGTCATTAATTTTATCAGATAACTGGAAACCTCTTTTTTTGCTTAGAATATTTCAATGAGGCAAAACCACCTTACAGGATTTAACAATCTTTAAAACTGAATCTTTTTAGAGGCTTAGCTTTATTATATATTTGTTTATAATATTTATTTTATCATATATATATATATATAAAATATTTTTTTTGTCTTCACCTTGATGTGTTGAATCCCTCCCATATTCATCCAGGCTTGAGACTGATCAGGATTCAGTTCCACTGCCAGTTTGTAGCTCTAAAAAATGAAAAGAATATATGAATGTATATGAGGAGAACAAAGCAATCGAAAAGCCAGCTGACTTTGTCATAAAAATGTTGGTCTACGTGGAGGTTTAAGGGCTGCCAGCCTTTCTCAGTTCCAGGCCCTGAGTACAGTGTGATCAGCCAAGCTACAGAACTGACCCACAGTGACATGTTTTTTTCATATTGCACTGCTTTCATATGCTTTTCATTAAGAATGACAACATCATTAGTGTATATCAGTGGCAATAAATGAATATGATATATGGATATTACATTGAGAAAAATACCTGTTAGGATTTATACCTGTTCTGTTGCTTATTTAAAATTTCCCTTACCCAATATGCGAGTCTACTAGGAATGACCCATTCACATGGCATGGATGACCTAGGGGCTGCACCTACCTTTTGATGCTGTCTCTGGGACAAGACCTAGGACACAGAACAATTCTGAAAGTCAGAGAGTCGGGACCACCATTGTTTTACATGGGCTTCTTGCAGTTGCCAATATTAAACTAACCTACCCAGGGCAGAGTCGTGGCAAGCTGCAGTCTATCCCAGCAAGCACTGGGTGCAAGGCAGGAATAATCTCTGGACAGGGCACCAGTCCGTCACAGGGTGAACACACACACGCACACACACACAAGGGCCAATTTAGCAACACCAATATACACAACCTTCATGTCTTTGGCTTTGGTATCCTGTTGTTGGTTAAGATCCTGTGAGGTTGGGTATTAGTTGAAGTATAAGAAGTCAAATTTCTTTAGGTGTGTAAAAGGTCAAGAAACATAATTCTTAAGAGCCAAGATGAAAACATATGCATGCTACATAGTGCCATGCTTGTCTTTACTGGTTCTTTTTCTTTCAGTCTGCCTGTTATGAAGTATTGTATGTGATGAATATTTTCTACTATACAACCCCTCACATAAAAGTGCTCATCCCCTGCAAGTCCTCTGTTACAACACATCTCAGTCTCACCTTGGACAGTCATGGTGGACTTGTGTCCAGCCTCAGCTCCAGTTCAGTATAATCAGTCAAACTGGCATCGGTACAATAACACCAACAAAAACTTTACTGCTATTACAATGCCTTCCTGACGAATTGTCACTGCACAGTTTGGTAGATCAGCTGCACCAGCAGACTGACCAATCTCCTCAATCTTCCCACCACTGCGGAGCTGCAGGACACAGGTGATGCTTAGTGGTAAATCAAATCATATACTGTAGGTGTATGTGAATGAACGAAGGTCATTGGTGATGGTTGAAGTGGTTTCCCACTGTCTATTTAACATGCTTTGAATAGGTTAGAAATGTGCTATGTAACTGTAATTGTTATTATGGTTTTGTCCATATGACACTTTATGGAGTTTGCCAACAGACAGGCATCAGAAATCTTTCTTCCTGCATCTCAAACACATGCAGGTTGGGTTGTTTAGTTTTTAAACTGACATGGTGTGGGTGACAGAGCCCAGTGATGGGACTCCTATTCAGGCTTTTTAATATAAAGCTGAATTGCTGTTGCATTCATTGTTTATTTTGTTATGTAGTATGTGGTGCGATATACAATAAAAGAATGGCTCATCGATTTGTTCCTGTCTTACATTCTCTGCTAACAGGATATGCATTAGCTCCATAACAGACTGGTTGACTGATCAGACCTTTTCTGCCTTGCATCATACGCCAGCAGGACAGGCTCCAGCTCTGCCAAGTCCATTAATGGAGCTGAATTTTAAACACAAGTAAGAATTTCTCTGTAATCTGTATACATCTGTGTACATGAACATAACAATGCTATACATCTATATATATAAAAGGCAAAGCCCTCACTGACTCATCACTAATTCTCCCACTTTCCATACAGGTGGGAAGCTGAAATTTCACGTACTCATTCCTTGCAGTGTATTTACAAAAGTTAGGTATGTTTCATGTCCTATTGCGACACCCAAGGGGGGGAATGGGTATACCCCCTAAACTGTATATATAGATGGGGGAAACCCCTCCTCACTATTTCTGCGACTTCCAATATACGTAGGAAGCCCAAATTTCCCATGCTCATCCTTTACACTGTACTTACAAACGTTAAGTATGTTTCATTTTGCGCCGTGCCCCGTAACAAACTTTCAAAAATAACGTCTTCTTTTTGACGGTTCTTACCATTATGCTGTAAGGAACTTTCGGAACTGACCTCTCCTTTTGGCGGTTTCATTCCTTCTTTCCATTAACAGACGATTTATGTCACGGCAGAGATACACAAGGGCTGCCCCACGGTCCCCCTTCCTTTTTCCGCACGGCCACTGTCCGCGCACCTACCATGTGGTTGGCTCCTGCCTATATACATTAACGACATCCCGCACTCATGTGCCTCCTCACTTTTCACCAACCCATACCCAGTGGTTTCCATGCCCCGAGATTGTGCCTGCCTCTTCCATTCTCTTACTTATTCCATGGCCATATCAGTCTCAGCCTTGATATCCACAGAGACATTGTGTCTATGTACCAAATGACTGGGAGAGGTTCAAGGTGTGGACTAATGACGGTACAGGAGACAATTATACTACACAGGACCACTATAGCAGTGAAATGCTTAAGCTCTCAACTTATGGTTCTGCATGTGAACTGATAGCTGCCGCAGAATTGTTTTGTTGCCGCTTTCGAGTGTATAGAAATGGGGAAATATTTTACACCTTTGGACAACCGGGAATGCCTGTTAAACATCTTAGATTCACGGGTAGCGATTTGGGTAGTGGACACTTCGATGTTTATGAATGTTTTAACTCTGACAATGTGGGCACAAAGCTATCAATGAAACCTGTTGTATCTTTACAACGGTTGACAAACGTGGAATGTAACTTGAACACAACACGCCCTCCAAATACGAACCTGATTGAAAGAAATAATGATAATCAAATCCTTGATGACCGCAACACTCATAACTGTGACAAAATAACACAAACACGATGTAAAAGATGTCGTGGTAGATTTTCAGATGAACCTAGACGAAAGCAACTTCGTCAGGCTGCCGCTAAATACTCTCAGGCAAATCCACAAGTTCATAGAGGCGCCGTTTCTAAATATTCCAAATTGCATCCTTATGTTAACACAGCTTCTGTTCATAGGTACGATCCGAATAATGACAAATGGTTCATTAGGAAAAAAAGGTTGCCCTCAACAAAGCAGATTGTGGATTTGCCTATGATCCACACAATGGATGTTGTCTGTGAATGTTGTAAAGCTTGCAAGTGGAAAGGCGAGTCTCCCGGTTTCTGTTACAATGGTGACAAAGTCTGCCTCAATACTTTACGTAACCTTCCGCACCTTTTTCATGCGCTTTTAAGTGGTGAACATCCTGAAAGTGAGCATTTCTTGAACAACAACCCCAAATACAACACCGCATTTCAAATGACGTCATTTGGTGTGAACCAAATTGTCGAGGGACATTTCATGCTAAAAAAGGTCGGCACTGACTTGACACAACATTGCTTCTCACATGGCCAAGTATATGTTGCATGTCCAAGAGACAGCTTAGTCAGTTTACAGCCCGAGGGCAGAACTGCAAACATCGACTCTTTACAATCAACAAATTCACTCTCAATACTAAAATAAGCTTACGACAATTACATTGACAATCATGTTACTTTATTTTTAAAATGTTTCTTTTTATTTTTCATAACTTCTTTAACACACTACTTCTCCTCTGCGAAGCGCGGGTATTTTGCTAGTAAATAATATAGTTAAAAAATGAATGAATGCACAAATTCATATCAGACTATCTAAATCAAATGAACTTCCTCAAAGGCCCATAGCTGAAGGTCAAATTTTTTAGCTTGAAACTCATGTTTTCATGCATCCAGAGAGTGATTACAGTTAGCAGTTGAGCTGGCATTTTACAGACAATAACAATGTTACTATCAAGCTTACCTTCCAATGTTTAAATGCTTCGATAGATGTTGCTCACTTTGACTGACATCACTGAGACCGGATATCAAAGAGATGAATGGAATTCTGGGAATGCATGGAGACACAGTGCTACATGTCAAGTGAGAACTGTTAATCACAGCTTTGGCATATAATGTTTTAATACACTGACTGAGGAACTTGCTTCTGTTTCACTTAGAATATTTTGGCGCCAGTCTTCACTATCCCAGAGGAAGCACTAGTAGAACAACAATGGTGGTTTTGTTTTTTCTTGTACTTTTTTGGACAAGGTATGGTATTTTGTGTGTTAAAATACCCATTTAAAATGTATTGTTTCTTAGTTCATTATCTTTTTTGCAGTTATCAGTGCTGGGCTGTGTTGTTGTGGGCCCTTTGGAATGAATGGCGTAGAGGGGTATGCGTGCAATTGCTGTGTTTAGTGTTAAGCCCTTGGGGACCTCATAATAGTGTTTCTTTGGCCAGCAGTGGGAGTACAAGAGTGTGCCATGGTGTGTGGAGCAATGGCTTGGAGAGGGGAAGACAACCTTGCTTGGAAGTTGCAGTGTGAAGGGTGTCTCTGTGGGACAAGCAGGAGTGGATAAAGCGTACCTGCTCACTGACTGAATCTAAACTGTAGTGCAGATGTGACCTGCTGGATGTATTAAAAACTGCAGGACATTGCCTTTGAGTGGAGTTGTTTACAGTCCTTGCTTGAACTTTTGCTCTCTCTTGGAAGTCTGGGTATTTCCTACATTGGATTCAAGACTGACTCTTTCTAGAATACAGTACTTTCAACTGTGACTTGGGTATAAGATTTGACCATGCATGTGGGTTTCTTGTCACAGTACTGAAGGATTTTTAGAAACATATTTCATTGCTACAATGTACCAGTTCAACACATGCTTTACTAAAATGTGGGCCGTGTTTAAGTGGTCATAACATTCTTCATCATCATCCTCCTCAAGATCACTTATTTTACTGAAAAAGGATTATGTGGCCAAAAGCTTTCTGTCAGAGATAGGAGAGAGATAGAAAAGAATACTTACAATTTAGTTTTGACACTGGCAAGACTTTTTACTACTGCACAGGACTATGCATGCCATTAGGATTTGCAGATATCAGGGTCTTAACTTGCTCTTTTATTTTTACACACAGTTTTACTCTTCCAAGTTGCCCCTTGGAGTTTTGTAATTACCTATCCAATATGTAAAATGTAAAAAAAAAATGAAGAGTTGGGGGTGGAGGGGGTTTGGTGTACCTATTGGGCTTTTCGTGCAATTTTCAGGGGTATATCAAATTGAGTAGATAAAAAAGATCAGGGGCTTACTGATATTGTTCTTGTGCATTCCCCAGAAAAAGAGTTCAGCACAATACATTAGGGGCTAAAGTCTCTGATGCTCCCCAAAGTTGCCACTTGTTTATGAGTCATGCAATAGTAAGTTATTGCATGACAGATTTATTGTGTTTAATTCTTCTTTTTATTGTAATCTTTATAACCCATTTTTCATTATTTGTTGAACACAATGGCTACTGGAAATGTTTTTAAGTATGAACTTATTTATTTATGAGGATTTTTTTGCACAATTGCCGCTACAGTTTTTTTGTGCACACTTCTAGAATCTGCCTCTAATTTCTGTTTCACTTATCCTCAGTCCAGTTGCACCATATCCAGTCTACATAACTTCAGGAACACCAGTCATCACAATTGCAGAACAAACTGAGTGAAAGAGGCTATTCTATAGTGTCTACAATGGGAACTTTATTGTGTAGTTCTGTTTCTACTTGAAAAGACACCTTCTGTTTCTCACTCCAGTGGAAATATATAATATCACACTGATCTAAAAAACAAAAAACAAGCATTTTGCATTTTATACAGTGTCTGAGCTATTTCTGAACAGGTGTGTATACTACCCAGGGGCACCCTGTCATTTTATGTTTCTAATAAAATGAATGCTCTACAAAGCTTTTGAGTTTTCAGAATGCTTAACTGGCACTGAGGTATAGAGGAAGCTTTAGCTGGCCATGTTTTTTTCTTTTTTCTTACTAAACACCTACTTAAATAGGCAACACAGGAATCAGAATACTTTTATTACACTTGACACCAAATGCAAAAAAGTTCTTAAAAATAAACAAAATCACCTACACTAAGTCCATTTTGTGAATTTCCTGCTTGTACATATACTGTACTGTATGGCACAATGATTTTTTTTATTAAAGCTAATTATGTAGAGATATAAAGACTAAAGCACAGTGGTGTTTCTCTCTCTCTCTCTCTCTCTCTCTCTCTCTCTCACACACACACACACACACACACACACACACTATGAGCAAATGAAGGTTAAGAGGAGATTTGATTATTTTAAAATGAGTTAATCAAGAACATGGTGACACAGCTGGAAATGTGTTAATGGTAAATTTCGCACAGACCTTAGGAAGTTTTTGTTTGCACAGAGAACCATGGACCCGTGTAATAAAGCTACCAAGTACTGTGATACACGTAGGGACTTTCAAAACTGGACTTGATGATATTTTGGAAAAATTAGGTGGATAGGACTTGGCAGCTTTGTTAGGGATGAATGGTGTGTTCTCGTCAAATTTATTTCTAATGTTCATATATTTGTTTTAACATAACTTCACAATGTTCTGTATACAATATAAAGTATGTACAAAGATTTAAAATACTCTACCTAATTCACCATTTAGTGATTTATTAGCTGACAGTGCATTTCTATAAAATTAGTATTGAAATTCACATATTGGGATTGAGATGACACTTCCTCTTTATTTATGTTATGGCAGTACAGGGTTTACAGTTTTGATGGACAGAAACTGGCTGTTTTCATAAAGACACCAATGCCCTGCTAAGAGGCTTGGCCTTTTCTATCAATTTCCATCATCATCATTCCCGGTGGGTGGCACGATGGCGCAGTGGTAGCGCTGCTGCCTCGCAGTTAGTACACCTGGGTTCGCTTCCCGGGTCCTCCCTGCGTGGAGTTTGCATGTTCTCCCCTTGTCTGCTTCGGTTTCCTCCCACAGTCCAAAGACATGCAGGTTAGGTGCATTGGCAATTCTAAATTGGCCCCAGTGTGTGCTTGGTGTGTGGGTGTGTTTGGTGTGTCATGCGGTGGGTTGGCACCCTGCCCGGGATCGGTTCCTGCCTTGTGTCCTGTGTTGCCTGGGATTGGCTCCAGCAGACCCCTGTGTTCGGATTAAGTGGGTTGGATAATGGATGGATCATTCCCGGTTTAACAGCTACTTTCCAGTTTTCCCTAGGTTAGCCAGTTTCTCCTTCTTCCTCCACCCTCTGCAGTCCTGGACATCCTTTGAGTTGAGACCCATTCTTTCTCTAATCTCCAACACCACATCCAACCACATCATCTTCTGCCTTCCTCTGGGCCTCATCTCCTTCAATTCCATCTGAATGCACCTCTTCATGCAGACATCATCTGCCTTTCTCTCCACCTGCTTTTGTGGAGGTCTAACTTAAAACAGAGGCAGTTCTTTTGACTTCTGAACTGTGATCCTTTGGTGTTGTTATCTGTAGGAGATAGTTGTTCAAAGACCAATGGCTTTCTCTGCCTCTTTCTAAGAAGCAATAAGACAGGATAACATTATTTGAAGTGTTCAAGGCTAACTCTTTGCTAATTAAGGGGAAAGCTTGGAAGATTTTGTACTAAAAGATAGACAATCCCATTACCTTGAACTGGTTCAAGCAGGTTTGATAGTGGATGGAATAAAGGTTGACTCAATCTAGACAGGGAATACAAGCTGTCTGATCTCTTGCAGGACAATAGCTGTGCCTTAGGGTTCCCTAGCAGATACCCACTTTCATATGCAATATTTGTGACTATGCCAAAGGAACTGAACTACCCCATACAGAATACTCATTTAATTGCTGTTTGGCAGCTTGGTGACCTTGCGTGTACATGTCCTGCTGCTTCTGACTGGCATAGGCAACAGAATTAGACCTTGATTGGCAATGTAACTGTATACTAAAGGCAGCAGGAACACCTCAGGCCTCTAAAGGAAGGAGGGCCATAGGAGTTCCATAGACTGGTAATGAAGATATCTCTGATTATACCCAAAAGCAGTTCTTGGATTTGAACTTGGAGTTGGGAGGAGATTTGGATAAGGATTCAGCTGGGAAGAAGAAGAAAAGCAAAGTTCTCATAAGAAAGGTAAGAAAGATGTGAACATGTAGAATTTTTGTGGTGTTTAAAGGTGAGCTCAAGGCACCACCATCATACAGACAGTGGTGCAAGACCTTGTCAGAGGCCCAGTAGAATAGGTAGATTTTTGCTTTTTCAAATTGTTTTGCTACTTTAGTCCCCTGTGTGTTTATTCCCTTCCATGTATACATATTTTATAATCCAAACACCATTTCTTTACATGCTTGGGCTTTCTTGGAGTACATTATTCATAATAGACAGACATCTATATGATTCAATCTTTGCAGTTTTGATTCTTTGTTTTAGCTGTGTACTGTTCTTTGTGCTTCTGTGGATTAGTGTTGGATCGGTACAAAAATTATGACTTTGGTATCGATACCATCTTTTGGACCGAAGTACTGATACCACAATTGCACTAAAGCAAATAATGGATAACTCCTCATCACCCCCACCACCCACAGCCCGTCAAAGAGAAGAAGGGGGAGGGTATGGTGGTTGGTCTACCAGAGAGTCTAAAGCATGTTGAAGGGGAGGGGCTACTTCAGGGGAATTGTCCCACACTGAGTCTAGTGTGTCTCTCTGTCTTGCTACAAGAGAGCAGTTCCCTTAGCAATTCTCTAGTGCAGGGGGTTCTTAAACTTTTTGATCTGTGAACCCAAATAAGAAAATCAGTACTGTACTGGGAACCAAGAAGATAATTGCTATTATAATGATTCTCCTTCCTCAGATTTGTCTCTAAGCATTATCCTTTCAGATGATACCCTTTCCCCATTAGTCATGGTCAGGAATCTTGGTGTGACTCTGGTGTCTTCACTTTCATTTACTGAACATATACCTTACCTTCAACAAAGCAGTCCTATCATTTCTTTCTTCATAATATTCAGAAAAATTGATCCTTCCCCACTAGTTATGCCACACAACTCCTTGTTTAGGCACTGGTTATCTCTCAGCTGGACTATTGCAAACCAGTCCAGGTGGGACTTCCTTCGGCTGCAATCAGAACTATTCAGTTTCCTCCAGAATGTAGTTGCTTGACTGGTGTTTTCTATTTCTTGCTTCATTCCTACTACTCCTCTCCTTTCGTTTCTCCATTGGCTTAATGTTGCTGCAAGAACCTAGTTCAAAACTCTTGTCTTGACCTACAGTTCTCTGAATGGTTCTGCTCCACTGTATCTACAATTCTTGGTCTTTCCTTATGTCCCCTCGAGAAGACTCTGATCTGCCTCTGCTAACCATCCCTCTTCTTACCATACATGCCAAGACTTGTCAATGTTTCTTTGTTCTTGCTCCAAAGATGTTGAATGATCTCCCTTTATTTATCTGAACGGTACCCATTCATAAAGAGACAAATAACAGTAACACTTTTGTTTCCTTTCAAACATATTTCTCACATGAATATTACTAAAAGATAAAAGAGGGAAACAATACTTCATCCATCCAAACCTCCTAATCATGAGCAGAACAGCAGGGCAGGTGGTACAAGTCCCAGCAAGCATACGGTGAAAGGCAAAAACAATCCCTGGTCAGAAAGCCATTCCATTATACGGTGATGACACTCTCACAATCTCCATCTCTCTCACACTCTCTCACACACACACACACACACACACACACACACAACAGGGGCCAATTTAGCAATGCATGTCTAACAAAAATGTCCTTCACAATACCAGTTCATGTACGTTAATCAGACCACTTTCATAGAGCGTGATGAGAAGGAATTCTTTGCTGGGGCATGATAAACTTAATACAAAGTTTTCTGTGCACCTCTGCTATAGATATGTAATATAACATAACAGCGAACATGCAATGAGCCATAGAAGACTTGTTAATCGTCATTGAAACTGCATTTTGCGTACAACACTGGCACACCACAATATCCATATTACTAAACGAGAATGGTAAACCGGATATGGACACAGGGACATGGGCCATGGACGCAAAAGACGTAGTGCGCAGGCGCCACACAAAGCCCCCCTCCAAGCAACGGAAAATAAGAAATGAGGCGCCGCGCCCATAGCACACAAAAAAAGGAGTCAGACGCAGGCGCCACACAAACCCATGGCACACAGCGCCACACGAAGCCCATAGCACACGAAACGGGACACACACAAAAAAGAGGATTCAGACCCACGACACACAAAGCCCCCCTCTACTAACAGAAATAAGAAATGAGGCAACGCGCCCCTAGCACACCAAAAACAAAGGAGTCAGACGCAAGCGCCACATAGCACACGAAACGGTACGCACACAAAAAAGAGGATTCAGACCCACGACACACAAAGCCCCCCTCCACTAACAGAAATAAAAAATGAGGCAACGCGCCCCTAGCACACAAAAAAAAAAGGAGTCAGACGCGAGCGCCACACAAAGCCCATTGCACACGAAACGGGACAGACTACGGACATAGCACACGAAACGGGACGTGCACAAAAAGGAGGATTCAGACCCACGACACACAAAGCCCCCCTCCACTAACAGAAATAAATAATGAGGCAACGCGCCCCTAGCACACAAAAACAAGGAGTCACACGCAAGCGCCACACAAAGCCCATAGCACACGAAACGGGACAGACTACGGATTTCACACACTAACATAAATAAGAAATGAGACACAAAGCACCCCTCCACTAACAGAAATAAGAAATGAGGCAACGCGCCCATATCACACAAAAAAGAGGAGTCAGACGCACACCCCAAAGTGAAACGGGACAGACTACGGACTCCACACACGGTCACCCATTGAGCCCGAGATTGAGGCTCAAAACCGGAAGAGCAACCAAAAACGAACACTCGAGATCATACAAAAACCCCACACATACGGACAACACAACATATTTGAATCAGATTATCCCCGCCTAACAGTGAAACGGGACAGTCTAAGGAGTCCACAAAACTTCACAAATCAAGCCCGAGATAGTACTGAAAAAGAGGACTCACACCCCCACACCACAGTTAAACGGAACAGACTACGGAGTCCTCAAAGGGTCACACATCAAACCCAACATATTACAGAAAGAGATTTGTGTTTCGGAAAATGGCAGATACTACGATAGAAGCATTCGCCTACAACTCGCATCTGAAATCAACGTACAGACTATACAGCACATTCCACGCACTTCTAAGACGACGCACGCCGACAAACGACGTCATACATAACAACAAGAGACCGGACTACAATACATATACAGATGTGACACCTGATGGGTAATAATACGAAGAAACGAACAGTCCGTATTAAACATACGTCATCTAAACACGTTCAAACTATACAGCATAGGTGAATCTCATTACAATGATGCACTATTAACCGTACAACCACAGAAAAGGCTCCATATTAACAGTGAGTGCGATCCTCCTTATTACTTATCCATATTACTAACGATAAAGAACAAACAAGTCATGAATTCACGATCACGGGTACAAAACGATACGGCTCGAGTAACGGGACCACAAACACGAACCCGCATGAAAAAAAACAATACACGTCGGCGCCTACAACGCGCTTCTGAAACCGCGGAAGAAAAAATGTCTCCGCTCCAAAAACGTATGTCACTCCTTATTCAAAATACCGGTCCCAATCACAGAAACATCGGTATCCACTATGAAAATGAACAGTAACAATGCACGTGACATCCGTCTTGCAAAACTGTTAATTATAGATGAATGTACAATGGCATCCAGTCACTTACTCAACACCATTGATAAACTTCTACAAACGTTGATGAATAATAATATTCCCTTTGGGGGAAAGGTACTTTTATTAGGAGGAGATTTTAGACAGTGCTTAACTATTGTTCCACATGCCATGCACTCAGCTATTGTTCAGTCCACCTTAAAATACGCGGACATTTGGCATTGCTTGCAAAAGATACAATTGGTACAAAACATGCGATGTCCAGATCCAGAATATAACAATTGGTTATCACAACGGGGAGATGGGACACTCACCAATATAGATGGACTTCACCCAGATATTATTACAATTCCTCAAGCCTTTATCTGCGACGACTTAGTTACGGAGATATTTGGAACAGCAATCTCATTAGACCAAATACCCCTTTTAACACAACGGACTATATTATGTCCAAGAAATATTAATGTTGATCACATAAATAACCAAGTCATTGCATTACTTCCTGGAGAGGCACGGCTCTTTCTAAGCTCTGACAAAGTTGACTCTGATGACGACAATGAACATCTGAATTTCCCCTTAGAATATTTGAACACTATTAACCCAGCCAGATTACCACAACACAATCTTAACCTTAATATCGGAACAATACTCATGCTATTAAGAAACCTTAACACTAAACAGGGTTTATGCAATGGTGCACGTTTAGTCGTCAACACCATGACACACAATGTTATTGAAGCAAAAGTTCTTACAGGATCACATGCTAACAATACTGTTCTGATTCCTAGAATTGACCTTACAAGTTCTGACCTAGAATTACCTTTTACACTTAAACGGCGACAGCTCCCCATTAAACCTGCATTTGCCATGACCATCAACAAATCACAAGGACAAACCATGTACAAGGTTGGCATCTACCTATCTGAGCCCGTTTTTGGACATGGACAACTTTATGTGGCCTTCTCACGAGTTCGACGTTCATCTGACGTTATAGTTAAGGTTATAAATGATCCATGCCAACGAAAACTCATTCAAGGACAAGACACCATCTTTACTACTAATGTTGTGTACAAGGAAATTTTCCAATAAATCTTTACACTGTGCCATGCAGTTTATTCTTTGCTTCCTATATGCGTCATCTACACCTTCACACTATGCTATATCTCATACATACATCACGCTATTTGTAATTACCCAACACCAGGGGTTGGCGAGAGAAGCGAGCAGGGGGCAGAGCCCCCTAGTACTGTATATACTCCCATCCGATTCACTTGCCCTTCATAAAACCCAGCATATGCTTGTCCCGTACTGGTTATTTTCATTTTGACATGTCAATCTAGTGCTACAATCTCTGTACTTCACAAACTCGTCTGTCAGTTCCTCCTCTCTGTCCCTTTCTTATATGCATCTTTGATGTCAGTTGTCTCAGAATGACTGCTTAATAGATTGTGAGATAGGAGAATAGGAAAACATATTTTCATACCACACATGCGAAAGCTCTGCATGACGCATAAATGGCATTGTTTCACATACTGCTGTAATAAACATTACAATAAACACTGCACAGAATTCACACTTAGATGAACGTTTGTAATTTTACTGCACAATCATGTGTGGTCCATCACAAACATTCATGACCCATTGTTTAGGAAACACTACTCTAGTATGTCAAAAAGGATGGACGAAGGTTTGCAGTCTATAGCATGTTGGAGAAAAGAAGAATGAAGAGCTGAGAATAAGGTCCTTTAAAATTACTGTTTACTTCTGTAACCAAAATTCCTGAAACCATACTGTTTAAAGAATGGGTTTTTCAGTATTAGATAGATAGATAGATACTTTATTAATCCCAAGGGGAAATTCACATACTCCAGCAGCAGCATACTGATAAAAAAGTATCAAAAAAATAAATATATAAAAAAGTATACTGTGCAGTCCTACTGTGGATATGCTTCAAATGCAGTGGATAGCAAAGGTTTCCATGCTGTGACTGCAATTTCAGCTTTTGTTAATGCAAAGACTGAAATACAAATCACGTCTGACCCTTTTCATATCTACTAAGATGCTGTGTGAAATGCAAAGATCCTGGTAACAAAGTGGTTATAACCTTATTTCAGTTCAAGCAATGCCATGCAGTTATAACTTTTCAAATGTAGCAGGTGCCTTATGGACTAATGCTGCTGTTTCTTTACAGGTGTCTAAGCTGGAGTATCTGGTTGTTTTCTCTAACCAACTTGAACTTAGTTTGCTGATCTAAAATATGTAAATGTTATGGAAAAATGTACTATTTTAAATTTTATTGCATCTCTTCAAAATATTTTAATGGCTGTTTTATTTTATCTATGGCCTCTACTTTGGTTTTACAGTACTTAAATCTTGCTTTCAAAATTTTTAGATGAATTACAACAGACAAACATTTCAAGTGATATACAGTGGGAGAAAAAATAATTTGATCCCCTGATGGATTTGTAAGTTTGCTCACTTACAAAGAAATGAACAGTCTCTAATTTTTATGGTAGTTTAATTTTAATAGAGAGAGACAGAATATCAACCAAATGGTCACACAGCCAATTTGTGAGAGCCAGAATTCTGGATGGGTTGTAGGGGATCAAATACGTATTTCTCTCAACGAAATGCAAATCAATTTATAACTTTAATGTAATGTTTTTTCTGGATTTTTGGTTGATATTCTGTCTCTCTCCGTTAAAATGAAACTGCCATAAAAGTTAGAGAATGATCATTTCTTTGTAAGTGAGCAAACTTACAAATTCATCAGGGGATCAAATATTTATTTCCCCCATTGTAATCTAATCAGGTCTTACAAACTTTTAATAAATCCACTGGAGTCTAGAAGTTTTACTTCATAAAGTTTGGGGTGGAACATTCCTACTGTGTGTAGTGCTATAGCAGTTGCACCCCCACAGATTCCTGGCTCGAGAATCATCTGTGTGCTGTTTGCATGTTTCCTTCTGTGACTCCCAGGTCTATAAACAGTATAAATACTTACTATTAGTTTAGTGGTCCTGTAATTGGCTCATACCCCATGCACAGCTTACAGCCACTGATACCAGAAGGGATTTTAGCAATCCATGTTCCAGCATTTAAAAAAAATGATATCATGAAAATAGACTCCAGTCTTGAAAAATACAATATGTGACATTTTTAGCTTATGAAAGTTAAGTTACGAGTTCGACCCGGGTTCGCTTCCCGGGTCCTCCCTGCGTGGAGTTTGCATGTTCTCCCCGTGTCTGCGTGGGTTTCCTCCGGGCGCTCCGGTTTCCTCGCACAGTCCAAAGACATGCAGGTTAGGTGGATTGGCGATTCTAAATTGTACCTAGTGTGTGCTTGGTGTGTGGGTGTGTTTGTGTGTGTCCTGCGGTGGGTTGGCACCCTGCCCGGGATTGTTTCCTGCCTTGTGCCCTGTGTTGGCTGGGATTGGCTCCAGCAGACCCCCGTGACCCTGTGTTCGGATTCAGCGGGTTAGACAGTGGATGGATGGATATTTTGGTGACTCAAAACCACTGCAGTTGGTTGGGATTTTTATTCACTTAGGCTACCACAGAGCACAAGAAAATAATCACAAGGAGAGAAGCTACCTCAAAAGCCAAGTCAAGAAGGTTCATTTCCCTCAGCTGGTTTCCTTTTGAAAAGTACAACTCAGCCTTGACTTTGGTGTCTTTGTGGTTCACCAGGATAGCTTTTTCCAGGGCCTCCAATGCCTAAGTAAAAATAAAGAGAATATGTATACAATAATGCAACAAAAAAAGAATTAAAGAGCAAACTGCAAGATGTCAAACTACCACATTCTTTATTGAAATAAAAATGGGGCCCAAATTCACAAAATAGAAAATACAGTAATAAAACTTTCTGCACCACACTAACAAAGACGGAAATTAAAATATAAGGAAAGCTTGAACATATTTGGATTGAGCAATGTTAGGAGTAGACACAGGCTTACACGAAGAGAATGGTTGTTGAATTTGATGGTTAGAGCAGCAAACAGCAAATGTTAGGATGAAGTGACTTAGTGTTAGACTGCTACAAGTGACAACAGAACCAAAGTCAAGAAATCCAGATCTACACCTGTTAGTAAGTTCAAGGTATGGGGCTGAAGAAGAAGAGTAGAAGATTTATGAGGAAAAAATACTCCAAGATACAGAAGTGTCAAAGAAAACAAAGTCAAGGATGTTAAAGAAATTACAGAAAAACAACTGTCAGAGAACAACTGATGTCAAGCAACACGTTTATAAAGAGAGCACTGGCACATCATGTTTGCTTCACTGGACAAATTAAATTTACTCCCCAGCACATGAAGGATTAAGTTTATACTTATTACTTTAATTTACTGTGGTACTTTTCAGTTCATTACATGCTAAGCATGTCCTTAACCTTTTCTTCAGCTGTCACCAGATGGTCGCAGTGTTTGCATGCAAAATTTTCTACCAATAGCAGAAGGCAATGTTCTTGTGAAAAAATGATATCACTGTTTTCAGCAATGGCCAAAGCCTAGTAGTAGGAAAACAGCTCTTTTACCTCAGTAATCCAATGCTATATTTCACAGTGGGTATCAGAGGCTGTTCTTTTTATTCATTACTCTTCTGGTACAATATTTTTTATATATAAGGTTATAACCAGATCAAAAGAGAATTCCATGCTGATAAATACAAAGGTAAAACACCAAACTCTGGCTACTGAACTTTGATCAGGAGTGTCTGTTAATGAATATATTTTTAGTATATGTATTTCTGTGTGTATGTATGTACAGAATGTTTAATAAATACACGGATGTTGATGTTCATACATATGTAATTTCTTTTACTGTGTTTATCCTTCCTTGTCTTTTTATATTCAAAATCTGTCTATGTAAGATTATTGTTGATGCACCAACCAAATGAATTTCTCTATATGGGATAATAAAGTGAAAGCTGAGTTGAGTGGACAGTACAAGTCAACAGTTTAAAGGCATCCCCTGGGTTGCTTCCTGCTTTATAACTTGTTACTGTTATAATAGGCTCTGGCTTACAGCAGTCCTGTACTCATAAAATATCACATGAAAATGAGTGAGTATATGGGAACATACAGGTATGTATAATCCTGCCACAGGGGATGCACAAACCAGTGTGTTTCTTTGTGCCGGTTCCAAGCCCGGATAAATGGGGAGGGTTACATCAGGAAGGGCATCCGGTGTAAATTTTGCCAAATCAATATGCGAACAACAATACAAATTTCCATACTGGATCGGTCGAGCCCCGGGTTAACAACAACCGCCACCAGTACTGTTAGCCAACAGGGTGCTGGCAGAAATTGGGCTACTGTTTGCTGAAGGGGGGAAACGCGTCCGGAGGCAGGAGGAAGGTAAAGAGAGTGGAACTGAGAGTTGGAACTTTGAATGTTGGCAGTATGACTGGTAAGGGGAGAGAGTTACCTGATATGATAGAGAGAAGGAAGGCTGATATATTGTGCGTGCAATAGACTAAATGGAAGGGGAGTAAGGCAAGGTGGATTGGAGGTGGATTCAAATTGTTCTATCATGGTGTGGATGGGAGGAGAAATGGGGTAGGAGTTATTCTGATGAACAGTATATCAAGAGTGCTTTGGAGGTGAAAAGAGTGTCAGACAGAGTAATGATTATGAAGCTGGAAATTGGAGGTGTGATGATGAATGTTGTTAGTGCATATGCCCCGCAAGTTGTGTGTGCAATGGATGAGAAAGAAGATTTTTGGAGTGAGCTGGATGAAGTGATGAACAGTGTACCCAAGGGACAGAAAGTGGTGATTGGAGTGGATTTCAATGGACATGTTGGTGAAGGGAACAGAGGAGACAAGGAGGTGATGGGTAGGTATGGTGTCAAGGAGAGGAATGAAGAAGGTCAGAGGATAGTGGATTTTACCAAAAGGATGGACATGGCTGTGGTGAATACATGTTTTAAGAAGAGGAAGGAACATAGGGTGATATACAAGAGTGGAGGAAGATGCACACCTCGCAGATTACATCCTATGCAGAAGAGTTGATCTGAAGGAGATTGAAGACTGCAAAGTGGTGGTAGGGGAAAGTGTAGTTAAGCAGCATAGGATGGTGGTCTGTAGGATGACGTTGGAGATCAAGAAGAGGAAGAGAGTGAGGGCAGAGCCAAGGATCAAATGGAGGAAGTTGAAAAAGGAAGACTGCAAGTTTGAGTTTAGGGAAGAAGTTAGATAGGCACTGGATGGCAGTGAAGAGTTACCAGACAGTTGGGCAACTATAGCAGATGTAGTAAGGGTGACAGCAAGAAGGGTGTTTGGTGTGACACTTGGATAGAGGAAGGAGGAAAAGGAAACCTGGTAGTGGAATGAGGAAGTACAGGAGAGTATACAGAGGAAGAGGATGGCGAAGAAGAAGTGGGATAGTCAAGAGAGATGCAGAAAGTAGACAAGAGTACAAGGAGATAACACGGAAGGTAAAGAGAGAGCTGGCGCAGGCAAAACAAAAAAAGGCATATAATGAGTTATATGAGAGGTTGGTCACTAAGGAGGGAGAAAAGGACCTGTACCGACTGGCTAGACAGAGGGACCGAGCTGGGAAAGTTGTGCAGCAGGTTAGGGTGATAAAGGATAAAGATGGAAACGTACTCGCAAGCAAGGAGAGTGTGTTGTGCAGATGGAAAGAGCACTTTGAGAGGTTGATGAATGAAGAATGAGAGAGAGAAGGTTGGATGATATGGAGATAGTGAATCAGGAAGTGCAAAGGATTAGCAAGGAGGAGGTAAGGACAACTATGAAGAGGATGAAAAATGGAAAGGCCGTTGGTCCAGATGACATACCTGTGGAAGCATGGAGGTGTTTAGGAGATACGGCAGTAGAGTTTTTAACCAAAGTGTTTAATGGAATCTTTGAAAGTGAGAGGATGCCTGAGGAGTGGAGAAGTGTACTGGTGCTGATATTTAAGAATAAGGGGGTTGTGCAGGACTGTAGTAACTACAGGGGGATAAAATTGATGAGCCACAGCATGAAGTTATGGGAAAGAGTAATGGAAGCTAGGTTAAGAAGTGCGGTGATGACTAGTGAGCAGCAGTATGGTTTCATGCCAAGAAAGAGCACCACAGATGCGATGTTTGCTCTGAGGATGTTGATGGAGAAGTATAGAGAAGGCCAGAAGGAGTTGCATTGCGTCTTTGAGGACCTGGAGAAAGTATATGACAGGGTGCCTCAAGAGGAGATGTGGTATTGTATGAGGAAGTCAGGAGTGGCAGAGAAGTACGTAAGAGTTGTGCAGGATATGTACGAGGGAAGTATGACCATGGTGAGGTTTGAGGTAGGAGTGATGGATGCATTCAAGGTGGAGGTGGGATTACATCAGGGATCCGCTCTGAGCCCTTTCTTATTTGCAATGGTGATGGAAAGGTTGACAGACGAGATTAGACAGGAGTCCCTGTGGACTATGATGTTTGCTGATGACATTGTGATCTGTAGCGATAGTAGGGGGCAGGTTGAAGAGACCCTGAAGAGGTGGAGATATGCTCTAGAGAGGAGAGGAATGAAGGTCAGTAGGAACAAGACAGAATACATGTGTGTGAATGAGAGGGAGGTCAGTGGAATGGTGAGGATGCAGGGAGTAGAGTTGGTGAAGGTGGATGAGTTTAAATACTTGGGATCATCAGTACAGTGTAATAGGAATTGTGGTAGAGAGGTGAAAAAGAGAGTGCAGGCAGGGTGGAATGGGTGGAGAAGAGTGGCAGGAGTGATTTGTGACAGATGGTTATCTGCAAGAGTGAAAGGGAAGGTCTACAGGACGGTAGTGAGACCAGCTATGGGTTGGAGATGGTGGCACTGACCAGAAAGCAGGAGACACAGCTGGAGGTGGCAGAGTTAAAGATGCTAAGATTTGCACTGGGTATGACGAGGATGGACAGAATTAGAAATTAGTACATTAAAGGGTCAGCTCAAGTTGGACGGTTGGGAGACAAAGTCAGAGAGGTGAGATTGCGTTGCTTTGGACATGTTGCAGAGGAGAGATACTGGGTATATTGGGAGAAGGATGTTAAGGATAGAGCTGCCAGGGAAGAGGAAAAGAAGAAGGCCTAAGAGAAGATTTATGGATGTGGTGAGAGAGGACATGCAGGTGATGGGTGTAACAAAACAAGATGCAGAGGACAGAAAGAAATGGAAGAAGATGAACCGCTGTGGCGACCCCTAACAGGAGCAGCCGAAAAAAGAATAATAATATGGGAACATATGTATGTATTGTTGGTGGGTGTAGCTTAACAACTCCAATCAAACAAATCACTCTGATAAAGTAGTGTTTTTGCAAACTGATCTAACAGCCTATCAAATGGAGAAGCTGGGACTTAGCCACTCTGTCAAAACTCCATGATACTTTTCTGCGTATTCATACCTCCTTACCTTGGTTTATTTCCACCTGTCCTCCTTCTTAGTGAATGGTGGTCTCATGTTTCTTAACTTCATGCTTAATGTGTAAAGATGGGGTGCCCATTTATGTCCCACCTTAGGTTCCATATATAGGCCACAGTGTATTTTGCTGATTCCTAATCTTGTTCCTCCATGGATCTCAAATACACATAGTGGCTTGAAGGGCAGTGCTTGACCTCACTTAAGATTTTAGTTACCTCAAGGGAAGTGTATCCCCACTTCTGATTTCTACTCATGGAGCTCTGGCTTTCTTATAAATTTGACTATAAAATACTGGAGTGGCAGTCCTCTCAACAGACTTTCTTTGTGTTTTGTGTGTGTCAACTGGCACCACTTCTCTGAGTTATTTCAATTTCTTATTGATTCTTTAAATTGTGTAAGAATATTTGTTGCAATGGAGTGTGTGTTTATCCTCAGTTTTCCCTTATTTATCTTAGTGCTCCAGTATTTGCTGTTGAGCATTGTTAGTTATGCAGTGGTTATACAGTATGGCTTACTCTTCATAAGTGAGACGAATGTCATATCGCATGTAAAAATGATCAAAAAGTAAGGCTTACATTTTTCTACAAAAGTCTGTTGTAAGAACTGACTTGCAGTTACCCCCATAAGCCTACCCCCAAAACAACACCACATCATGAACCTATAACTTTTCTACCAACTTTTAGAAGATTAATAAGTGAGGTTTGTTCAATCTTTAGAGTGCTATATTTTTAAAATCATGGACTTCTTGTTAATGACCCTTTTATATATGTAAGGATGAGTCTGCGTAGGAATAATACTCTCTGGTTTCCTAGATTTACTGTATGCCTCAGTCTCCAGCGACCCTGCCCTTCATAATTGTGTTTAGAAGATGGATGGATGTTTAGAGTGGTCGCTGGTTTCCCTTAATATGTCGCCATCTTTATGAAGATAAGCCAGCAATTCGTTTTCAAATCTTCTTTATCCAGGTTGGGGGCAGAGGAAGCAGGCAGAGCTCATCTCGACAATACTGATCACAAGGGCACATAAGAGCAGGCCTAGGGTATAAAAACTCAAAGCCCATCCTGATACCTTGAGTTCACAGACCAGGAATGTAGTATTCATCAATAGCATGTTGTAAATGCGTGACTCTGTGCACCGAATTCAGTCAAAATAAATGTTCTGTTATTAAAGTTGTATGTTTTTAGCAAACAACTTCTGCCTTTCTCTAGTCTTACAAGAGCGAAGCCTACCCCGTGACAGGTTCAGTTTAAAGTTGACAGTGAACACGTTTGGCGTATGGGAGGGAAAAACAGAATATGCAAAGAAAATCTAACACAAGCCTTTGGAGAACCTGCAAACTCCACACAGGATTTGAACCCAGGGCACAAAACGGCCATATTGTTTTGTAAAGCATACAGATGGCAGTGAAATACTGTTGGCTGCATTTGCTGATGCCTGAAAACAAACCATGAATTAAAACCCAGTTACTTAAAACTTGCATTGATTTCATCTGGTACTCTTGAAAGCTGTGATTAAAAGAAACAAAGCTATCTATGGGATGATGCCAAAAATGCTGTTTGTGCAGAATGATGCAGACTACATTATGTTATTTGGACTTTGGTAATTCTCAAAAACTGTTATTTTTCATACCTCGCTGTGGCTCTCTCTTTTGTTGTAAACTGCAGATAAGAGACGATAACATTCAATACAATCCTTGTTTTTCGAGATGATGTCCTGGGTCATCTTTTCTGCTTCCTTTGTTTTGCCTGACATTGCTAAAACCTGGGCCTAAGAAAAGAAAGAAAATTAACAGGATACCTGACAGCTACAAAAAGTAAAATAATTACTTGATATATAAGTAATTTTTTCTCAATTGGGAGCTAACATATTCTGTGCTGTCATACAGAAATGATGTGCCATTCTAGCTTTGACTTGCAGCCAGAAGGAGGAACGTCTGTTCACATTTGAAGGCTGAAGGTCCTCCATATTTAGTGTGAGGCAAATGCCATCACCAGGCGGTGCACTCCACTATTTAAAAGTATTAAAATTCAGTTAGAAAAAGCCTGTGCCTTGCCTTTTCATGCAGGTTTGCACCATGAAAGAGATGGGAATCTATCAGCTTGGGATAATATATAAGAGGTGGACCAAGCCGAGAACCTTGAAAAAAAAATTAAACTGACTTTTCAGGGAAGTGGATTCTTTAACAAGTAAGAACAAAATGAACCAAGAGTAGTAAGTTCTAGTGAGTCTAGTAAAGGTCTAAGCATAGGAGGAGTATGCAGAAGTAGTGAGGTCAAACAGAGAAAGTCGAAAGTGAAATACAGCCTTGGTATTAGAGAAGGGATCATTCACAATATGAACAACAGTCGCACTGGTGCTGTGTTAACTTGGGATCCCATGAAAAAAGAGAATCACAGAAATTATCATCACTTAGAGACAAATGTAACTGAGAAAAATTATTTACAAGAATGTCAAACTGAAAAAGAAAATCTGAAATTAGGATTGAGGATTGTGTTTTTCAAGATAGTAACAGACAAGGATCAAAAAACAGCCTGAAAGTGCAGGCCATTGATGATCAAAATCAGTGCAAAAAACCCTAAATCTAAAATTTAAAATCTAAGACCCATGTTTCAGGATGGCTCTCAAACTGCTCTCTGACTCTTCCTGTTTGCCAGCTGCGAATACTCAAAGTGGCTCACCTGCCTTTTTTTTTCAAATCCAACCAACCTCATTATATTGTCTGCATGCATAGTGGACTGAGAAGAATCACAAAGAAATTGTTAAAAATGGAACAGGAGATGTGTATTTTCTCAGGATTTTTACCAAAACTACAAAAATATCACCAGAACCAAAATGTGAAGATTAGGAACTGAACCAGCAAGGGGGAATCAGAATACCTAACACAGGTTTAAAAGTGTAATCTCAGACAGTGGGCTGAAGTGACATGACACACAGTGCATCAGGAGAGACATTCCTTAGCAATGGTGCAGCACAAACAAAATGCTGAGACTCTGAAATATATGAATATGTTTCTCAAACTAAGTAATTAATCCAAAACACACATATGGTCATGTTTGTAGAAATAAAGTTTAAAGAATATTCACAACAAATGATCAGAAAAAAATTATCTAAGATAAAAAAATATTGTTATGTTTGACCTTGGTCCCTCACATTCCTATTTATTACTAAGCAGTGCTAATAATGTTGCTAATGGTGTGTGTGTGTGGGGGGGGGGGGGGGGGGGAACTTGGGGGCAAAGAAACATAAATAAGGAAGCTTGGCTGTGTTATGTATGAGTCTGCATTTTTGTGCATTTTGTTTTATTGTTATTTTTCGTATCTTTACGTTTTTAAATGTGTATTGTATCTCCATTCCTTGTCTTTTGTGGGTGCAGCCCCATCAGGTGGGACCACCCTGACATCATTATTACTGTGCCCCCTCTCTGGCTATCTAAAACGAGCAGAGAAGGCTCAAATTAGGAGACCATTGCGCTTGTATTTGGAGTGGTTAATATTGCAATTTTTTTTTTGGATTTTGTGGTTTTGCTGACATCTTGTTCCTGTTTTTAAGGTTTTAAATTAATGGATATTATGTATTAGGACTTGTTTGCTGTAGGAATTGCCTTTTATGCAACTTCTTTTAGTCACATTTTCTCATATGAGCATATTTGCCTTATTTTTTGTGAAATAAATGTTTTAATTGTGAAGATTTTTTTTGTTCTTTTGTCTACAAGCTGGGTGATTTTCCTGTATTTTGTGTCATTTTCATTTTTTGCCCATCTCTCCTTTTTTGGACCTTGCAAGGCCAAGCCTGTAGATAGCATTGAAGAGTAAACTGGACTGAGTAAGACTCTTCAGGGGTGTCTAGTGAAGGTCCTGGCCTGCTATATGACTATATTTTGGAAGCCTCACACCCATTTTCCTATGTTTGGGACTCATTCACACAACAGGTTGGTGTTATGGCCCAAGCATTTTGGCAGCTGAACCCCATCTGACTGGGTATGCCGAGGCAATCACTCTCTCAAAGTGATCCCTTAACGTAGCCACTCCAATAAAGAGACTGAGACAGAAAGGTAAAACATTGCCCCATGTTGTTTAGCAGACATGGCTTTGAGACAGTTTAGGAAGGCAAAAAGATGACCTGCATATAAACCAGACTATTGTATCCATTGTTTTGGTGATGTTACATCTTCAACATTTTATATGTTCCTTTATAGGTGATGCCATTTTGTGTGTTTTATTTCATGGGAACTTAGGGGGCCCTAGTACAGCAAATGTTGCTGGGCAGCCAGTGCGCATGCCGTGTGATGCAATGATAATGCATGCATTAAACAGCATCTAAATTTTGCAGAAATTATATATATATATACAGTGGAACCTCGGTTCACAATCATAATTCGTTCCAAAACTCTGGTCGTAAACCGAGTTGGTCGTGAACCGAAGCAATTTCCCCCATAGGATTGTATGTAAATACAATTAATCCGTTCCAGACCTACGAACTGTATGTAAATATATATATTTTTTAGTTTTTAAGCACAAATATAGTTAACTATACCATAGAATGCACAGCGTAATGGTAAACTAAATGTAAAAACATTGAATAACACTGAGAAAACCTTGAACAGAGAAAACTAACACTGCAATAGTTCACGCTATAGTGCTAGGAACCGCTCGCTAAAAACACTTTTTTTAATGAGTTTTAAGCACAGGGAAAAAAATGAACATTTGAAAAATCCGTAATTTAATAAACCACCAAGAAACGTAACATTGCAACAATGCACGCTACAAACCGATCGCTGTAAACAGAAGTGAAAACAAAAACAAGCCTTCTCTACCTTATGCGTCCCTCCCTCTCTCGCTCGCGCCCCTGTGTGTGTGTGTGTTTGTGTGTGCGTGTGTGTGTGTGTCTCTCTTTTGCGAGCCTGGAGCGCCTGTGTGTGTGTCTCTCTAGCGCGCTCCTGTGTGTGTGTGCGCAGCTCTCTCTGTCTGCTGACTGTGTGTGTGCCTCTGTCTCTCGCGCTGCCTCTCTCTCTCTCGAGCTGCCTGTGTGTGTGTGTGTGTGTGTCGCGCTCTCTTGCTCGCTGCACAGGGAGAGACTGAACATGTACAAACCAAAAGGGAAACTGGTTTGTTCGTATATCGAGTGTGTGGTCGTGAACCGATACAAAAGTTTGGCAAACTTTTTGGTCGTAAACCAATTTGTACGTGTACCGAGATGTTCGTAAACCGAGGTTCCACTGTGTATATATATATATATATATATATATAAAATGAACCTTAAAGATCTAACACTTTGCTTAATTATAGTTGTCCTTCAGAACTTAAATGGAAAAATCCAGATTGACATGGCAGGTACCTAAAACACTAAAAAGACAATTATCAGGGAAACATACTGAAGAACACAAAGAACAAGGCACAAATGAAAAAAAACAGGAACAAGGCTAAAGCACAAGAAAGCTCTAGAAACAGGATCACCTAGAATGTTGGCTTTTACAAAGGCACTAAGCATAGTGGTAGAGCAAAGAATCTGGCCAGGCTCCCACTTTTGCTTCCTTTGTTCCTCCACTCATGTAACAGCAGGGTGATTGGCTGTACTTAGATAACACAAAAGAAAAGGAGAGGCCAAGGTCAAACAGCACATCAGAAAAGAATTAGGGTACAAAATCTCAAAGCCCATCTTGACTCCTTAGATTCACATGTGATCAACATGTTGAAAATATTCTGTACAAAGAATTCAGACATCAGAAATGTTCTGTAAATAAAAATCAATTTTAAGTTTTTAGCCAAGAGTGGCTGTCTTTCTCTAGTCTTACCAGAGCAAGGCCTACTTCACTATTGTCAGGCTGAAGGGCCACAGCCTCCCGATACACCTGTAGAGCTTCCTTGTATTGGCCAGTGTTGTAATACAAAGCGCCTAATGGTGTCAGTATTTCTACCTTCCGTGTGATCTGTAAAGCTCTAAAAACAACAAAGAAAATCCAAAGTTAAATTAACAATATATTTACATTTCTAAGGTTCACTCGTCAAATATGCTTTATGTCAGTCCACAGCTGTAGCATCCCCGACTAGAGAGCTATCATTGTGCACTTTATCAAATAAATAAGCATACCTAATGTTCAATTAACCCTCTGTACAAGAAACGTACATTGTGCTCCCTAGTGACTGAGACATTAGGCTGTAAACTGAAAGGCTAACCAGCTCAACATCCTCCACTTGTTCCCTCTGTCAGAGTCACCTAAACTGACGGTGTTTACATGCGGGAGAGTGGCGAATTATTGTATGTTGATCTGACATGCAAGTCAGAATTTCACTGTACTCTGTGCATGTGACATTACTACTACTACTACAGAAGCACACAAATGTACTATCCTATGCACAAAGTTATTTACTGACTGCTTTGGATTTAAGACAAATAATCATAATATGCTAATAGCATGATTCACTCTGATCAATAAAAATCAGCTTCGCAAAGTCAAAAGCTATGGAAAGAGCTTAAGTTGGTGACAGAGTCGCATTCTTTCAGCTCAACAAAGGCCATTGCAAAGCAGATGGCTCCAAGGATTTTTTTTCCATATTCTGATACCTGTAGCACTGACCTGCAAATTGGCATCAACTGGATTAGCAATCTTGTAGTTTAAAGTGAAATGTATTAGTCTGAATTTGCTTCATATTTTTGAATTGTTCACCCAGCATTTCTTACTTTGTGGTGGCATAGAGGTTACCCCTGCTGCATTTTGCTGTAGGGATCTGGGTTCAGTTTCGTACTTGGTTTGTGTCTGACTGTCTGGAGCTGGTGAGTTTTCCCCATGTTGTATGGGTGTCTCTGGTTACTCACTATGTGTGTTCCCCCCAACTCAAATGTGTACATGTTAAGTCAATTCAATGAATTGTCACACACGTGCACATGGGAGACACATGGGCTCAAATAATTGTGTTTCTCCGCCAGACCAGGGGTTGGTGCTGTGCTGTAAATCTTTCTCCTTTTTCCCTCTGCAGACCAACAGAAGATCCTGCCTCTTAAGGACATCATTTGTACTTCCAGTCCTTTCAGCCCTGCCTCCTAAAGAGATCACTTCCACTTCAGTCCCTGTGGCCTCACCTCTTCCTGATAGCAGACTTTATAACCGCATTGTTTTCATTATGTACCTCAGTTCTGTCTGTAAAGACCTATTGAGATTTGATTGCTCAATTTTGCCTATACTAATAAGTATAAGGGGTGGCTACCCCAAACCTTTGTCTGTGTTTATTTTACAAAATAGGTAATATTTCAATAATGGCCTATGCTTTCAGCTTTTCATCTGTAGAGTGATCTGAGTCTGTTGTCTGTGAAGAGTGACATATCATGATAAATGTATTCTCTCAAACTCCCCTTTAAAATGTGCTTTGTTTTCTGAAAGACACGTATCTTCAAATAAAATAATCGTATCAAGTTTAGCAGTTAATATATATTGGTGGTCAGTAGGGAAAAAACATTCAAGAGCAAAATCATGATGGTTGTAGAGTCTGCACCAGTGTTGCCCTGGTTTACAGTACTGTATTGGAGGGCATAAGAGCACTGTCTGTCTCTGGTCCAGAATCCTCCATATAAAATGGCATCATGTTTTACTCTAGTTGAAGGGATTTACATGTCATGGAACTAAGGATGGTGATCACTGAGTAACTGTAAGTGGAAAGCACGTGAGCTAATCAAGTGGAGGAGAGTTTAGGCTGCAAGAAAGTGCAATCAATATTCAGTATATCACTGTGGTCAATGTATACAGCAAGCTCTGTACTCGAATACATTAGATTCTTATGAAATATTTTATATACAATATATATGCCATTTTTCTTCTTCTTCTTCTTATTATTATGTTACAATACTTGTTTTCCCTTTTTATATATTATATATTTTTTCACTTTGTGAGAAAAGAATTTCTTGGTCTCCAGACAAAAATCTTTTTAGACATTTTTAGGTTAATTGTATCAAAACATTATCATTTTAAACTTAGAAAAAGTGGTGGTATTTGTGAACCCTAAGACAGGTGGATCTGCTCAACCTGTGATTTTTTTAATTGAGGACCTCTGGAACCTTCTGTATGCTCTGAAAGCACCTAAAGAAGGTAACAGCTTAGAGCACTGACAGCACTTTGGCTAACCGAGAGAGCAAGCGAGAGTGCAAGCTAAGTATAATATTTTGTTGTAATTTTCATTATTATGTTGCTGTTATGTTCCCACATGCAACCTGGACCATTCATGGAACTAATTGGTTCCTGCTGGACATAGCAAGCAGGAGTGTCTTCATAAACATTTTTTTTGTTATGCTGTATTAATTCCTGAGGGGAAATTGTCTTTTCACATGACCTTTGGGGGTCTGAGCACGGGTCAGCCATTGTACAGCGTCTCTGGAGCAATTTTCAGGTTAAGGGCCTTGGGTGGCTTTGCAGAAAAATCATACACCACTACTCGGATAATAATCAAGCAATAACAACAACAACAATCATAATAATAATCCTCAAACTGTTGTAGCAAAGGAGACACAGATGGGACACAGTATAAGTTCTGACTGCATTGCTAAAGGATGATTTAGTTCAAAGTATAAGCACCTCTCAAATGTGTTTATCATTAAAACTTGCATTAAAACTCCACAAAATATCATCCTCCATTGTTCATAACCATTTATGACCTGACTGATTCTATTTTTCACATTCACTCCTGACACGCTAAAAAAGTTCTTCATAGTTAGTTTCTCAATCTATCTGCCTTTGTGCATTGATTGCATGGTGATATCGCCTCCTTTGCATGTGTTGGTGAGGATACAGTAAACATGAATCATGGGTAAATGTCTAAAGATAATAATTTTACTTCAATATAATTAAATTTTGTGATTATTATTAGGCTATTCAGTTTATTTTGGGGACCAAAGTTTAATTTATATGTTTATGATTTATGGAGCTATATGATAAGATTATTATTGTGCTGTTAGTATCACCGTAAACTGCCTTTTAGGCTGGTGGTTTAACTGGAGAGCTACCTTAGGTAAAGCTCATACATACTGTCCTTCACTGATATACATTTTTTTCATTCATACGACACAGGTTCAGTCTTTTTAGAGTAGTATGAAATGAAAAAAAAAAAAAAAAAAAGTCTGCCAATAGACTCCAGTTGATACGTTTTTTAATTAAATGTTGTACCATAAGAGTGCATTTTACCAAGAGTGTCTTTTAGACATATGTTGCAGTAACTGAATGTCTCCTCTGCATTCTCAAATTGTAAAATGGCTAAGTCACATTAAACTTATTTTTAGTAGTGTACAGTTTCTCTAGCACTCTGCAGCTTCCCTCTTATCCCACCACAGACAGCACTATGATAGAAAGTATAATTTGGTAGGCAGAAGCGTACTTCATGGAATCCATCCACCCATTTCCAAATCTGCCTATCCAGAGCAGGGAAGCCTGAGCCTATCCCAGCAAGCACCAGGCACAAAGCCAGGAACAATCACTGCATTGGGCACCAGTCCATCACAAAAGGCACTGATAGCAAATTATACTAAGTAGCCAGAAGCTTTAAAAGCTTTATTTTGCTTTATATTTTTAGTTTTAATTTATCTTTATTATCATTCTATCAAGCTAAATTACCATCACCTTGCAAAGTGGTAGGAGACAACTCTGAGAAAGATTGACTGCAAGGTAAAAATCACACTTGACAGGAAAAATGTAAAACACAATGACAAGTTTGTTTCTTCTGATGTAAATAGATTTAGGTATGATTTTCTTCTAATCATTTTCATTTATTATTAGTCCAATTCAATTCTATTGGACAAGAACAACACTTCTATTTGGCAATTTAAATGGAAAAATATTTTGTAAAGGCCCTGAGCTATAAAACGTAAGTTATAGGTTCATCTCGTGGCCTGCAGTGTGACTCTGATCAGGTCACTTAACACACACACATAATTACCATCTGTATACATAAAGAAGTAGCTGTACTGCATTCTTGTCATGTGTCTGTCAATGTGAGTTAAAGCATTTACTAAAGTGATAATGAGAGATGGCTGGCTTATGTGTAAGATGTTAATAGATCCCAAGCAAACTTTAAGCAAGAACTGTGGCTCACACATGGTTTGTTTTTTTCCAGGGCCATATGGAATTTATATTTATCTATTCCCCTTTATCATCATTTGCCCAGTCAGTCCCTGAGTGAATTTCCTAACAGTGCAAAGTCAGAAATTCTAAACCATACCCTGACTTTTTTTCCAAAATAGGCTTATAGGTCATTTGTGTATTGTACAGTCATCTTCAGATTTATACATATGGAATATGAGTAGGTTGTGATTTTAGTAATTTTTTGCAACTTTAGGTTGAATTCTTAAATTAACTTAATAGTTTAATATTTAGTAGTTTGTACCAGAGTCTTAGCCAATCTTATATTTAATTAACCTAATGTATATAACAATGGTATTGTATTTTTGCCAGATGAATGCTAATCAATGACTCACTATGTGATCTGAAGTTGTGCTGAACTACCAGTGCTTGGAATGTATAAATAACAAAACAACTGTAGTTGAATGGGAAGTTGCTTTAGATAACAAATACATGTAATATGGGTCAACAGGTTAATGATGTTGATGTTGAATGCTTTAAAACAAAAAAAGGTGCATCACAATTGTATAATATTTACTTAAAATTTTTCTTTGTGCACCACTGTAACAGTTGTAGCTCAATATCTAAATTTCTCATTTAGAATATTCGAAACATTTTGATGAGAAGAAGGTCACTCACTCTTCCAAAGCTCATTAATCATATGCATCTAATTTATCCAAAACATCAAGTCAAGTTTTGAAGGTCCCTAAAGTCCTAATGTCTACCACACTATATGGTAATTTTATTCCATGTATCTGTATTTTCTGTGTGGAAAAAAATGTTCAAATGTTAGAAATCTACCCTCAACAAGGTTCAAACTGTGTCCCTGTGTTCTTATTGAACTAACTGTAAAGTAACAGCCTGCATCTACTGTATTAACTCCTTTCATAATTAAAAAAAAAATGTCAATCATGTCACCTCTGTGTTTGCTTAAAGAAGCTTCAACTCCTTTAATCTTTCCTCATAACTCATCCCCTGCAGTCCTGGATTCAGACTAGTCACTCTTCTCTGGACTTTCTCAAGCGATGCTGTCTTTTTTTTTTTTGGTAAAGCGGAGATGAAAACTGCACATAGTACTCCTGGTTACGCCTCACTAGTGAGTTATAAAGCTTGAGCATAACGTCCTTTAACTTGTATTCTACTCATTGCGCTATATAACCTAACATTCTGCCAGCCTTCTTTAATGGCTTCTGAACACTGTCTAGATGTAAATAGTGATATGTCCTTCTCAGAAGCAGTACTTTCAATTTTCAGACTTCCCATTGTGTATTCAAACTTAACATTTTTATTTCTTACGTGTAATATTTTACATTCACTTACATTAAAATTCATCTGCCACAAATCTGCCAAGCCTGTATGCTGCCCAAATCCCTCTATAATGATTCAACAGATACTAGATTATCTGCCAATCCATATATCTTGGTATCATCTGCTGACTTAAACCAGTTTGTTGTTTATATTCCTATCCAGATTTTTAATGAACATTAAAAATAGCAGCAGCCCCAGCACTGACCCCTGAGGGACACCACATTTAGCATCATGTAATTCTGGTTCCTTGCACCATAACTCTTTCTGTGTTTTTACCCAATTCTGCACCCATCTACACACTACACCCTGAACTCCCATTTGTTTTACTTTGATGCCCTACCTCTCAATTGGCACCTTTTCAAATGCTTTGTGAAAATCAAGATAAATGATATCATATGTACCACTCAGATTGTATCCTTCTCTTGCTTCCTCATACAGTTCCAGCATATTAGTAAATAATGATCTCCCCTGTCGAGTTCATGTTGATTGCTCACTAATACCCCTGTTCTTGTCATGTGCTACTCAATCTTCTCCATAAGAATTCCTTCCATTATTTTATCCGTGATGCATGTTAAGCTTACTGGCACATGTTTACTTGTATCCACCTGATTCCCTTTTTTTATATAACCTGATCATATTTGCTAGCTTCCTCTTCTTAGGAATTTCCCCAGTGTGCAGTGAATTTAAAAAAATAAGTGCCCAGGATTTATATTTGCAGTCACCATCCTCTTTGAGCACTCAAGGTTAAATGTTTTCTGGTCCTGGTGATTTATTAGATTCCAGCCTAGACTAAATTTACTAAAATAATTAAATTTACTGAAAAAATTAATTTACTAAATGTATGTTTTTGTCAATAAAAAAGCAAGCCATGCTGTGTTTAAATCAACACACTCAACCTTCTGAATTGCTAGCAAACTGTTAGTTACATTTATCTTGAACGTGCCAGTCCTCAGATATAGCATGCAGGGTTTATTTTGTCCTACCTCTTATACCACGCTTCTGCCTCTTTATTCTGATCAGAGGATCGGAGAAGCCTTCCCAGGTTCACCATGGCAACATAATGGCTGGGTTTAAGCCTAATGGCTTGCTGATAATGTTTTGCAGCTTGATCCCCATCTCCTGGAACAGAAGGGACAGATAAAGAAAAACGGAGCATGTTTAACAACACGGGTTCAGCAGATTACACTGCAGATCTGTTGCCTCAGAGGTTCATTTTACTACTGCTAGGTGATCAGTAATCTGTTTATGCAAGACACCTGACATCTTTATGCTAATTCAAACCACCAGTGATTTTCTTTATAAGCAATGCCACTGATAAGTTAAAAAAATGCAGAATCGCTTTATTGTTCATCTCTCTCATTATTTATTTAGCGCTTTAGAATGCAGTACAGATTGCTATCATTTCTCATTTACTTTTCAGAAGAAGCTGTTATTACTGTATGCTCACTGACATCTTCTGGTGTGAATTTTCTTTATTCACCATTTAAACAGCAATAAGCTGCCTGCATGTAGAATTCAAAATATTTTAAATACTCCCAGAAGGACATTAAATGAACCCACTGTGCCAATTTAACATCGGCTAATGCTCCTGAGTAATTGGCACAGGTGTCCATAAAGGGATTTTACTAGCACACTTTTGTTACATTCATTTTCTTACTTTCTCTATGGTCATCATTTTTTATTGCACAAATTTAAAGACTCAGCTGTGAGTCTGAGCACTGAACTTGGGTAATCCATTCAACAGTACATAATGTACTATTCCTATCCCTGGCTCTCTGTGTCCCACTAGGCGAATCCCTTACTCTGCCTGTGCTGCAACTATAAAAAATGTATGCATAAAAGTTATACTATGTTCTGATTTTATATATCTCCATGGATAAAGGTGCCAGCTACATAATATCTGTCACTGCCTGCTATACAAATACTTGATGAAAAAATTTTCCAAAAAATATGTATACTTGAATAAATATAGAGATTCACTTGACGACATATCATATTTCAACATTGTGTCTGTCAGACAACATCATTTACAGGTGTCTGTCTGGGTGAGCAGTTTTGTACATTGAGAATAAATCTGCTTTAACATAAACACAGAAATTTCATGCAGGTGTGGCCGCATAGTGGCAAAAATGTTGGAATGTAAATAACAGAGGACGTAAAAAGCTCTGCTCATATAAATTTGGAAACTGTTTTACTGTGCACTTGTGATTTGAATAAAATGTTAAACAAATAAATGCAAGTTAAATGTCATAAAATGAGCTGAATGGGTACCTAAAGACAAATTCATAAAGTAATACTGTATACACAATCCATGAAATATCCATAAGTGCGCCTGAAGATTATTCCAGTTGAAACGGCGTAGGTTTAATTGACATTCTCTTATAAATATTGGATGACTATTTAGACAATTCTGTAGAAAATTAACTCCTTATCATATATATTATCTTTTAGTATATCCTACTTTGTACTCACATTCTTAAACTTCAAATTTTCTTTGTATAATTCCACATTAATTGCCCATTTTTGCATTACTTTTAGATTTTGTCAATCTATGCGGTGTTCCCAATCAACAAACTGTGAGTAGCTTTAAGAAATAATTTAAACTAGACTGAATGGATTAGCATAAGAAAGGTGTATTGTTAAATTGTAAGATGAGTCCTATTCTCTCATGCACTTTCAATATGTTACCCTTTGTCCTCGAATTCCACAGCAGATGGAACACATATCCAGGATAACAAATGGACCAACACAGCACTTTCAAGTCAATGTACCCACCTATATCTACCAGAAACACTCCATAATTATTGTGGAGATCTGAGTTTTCAGGACAGCTTTTAATTCCCTGCAGATATACCAGATTTGCTTCTTCAAAGTGTCCCTTAAAGGAAAGAAAAAAAAAAAAGATTAATAGGTTAGCCACTTAGTTCCATTTTCCATTTCCAAATGCAATGTTAAAAAAATGCCACAATGCTAACTGGGTAAACTATTGCCAGCTGTTGAAAATTTCAAGGCAAGCAATTAAGTGATAACATTTTGCATAACACTTTAGTCATTAAAGACATCAGTGAAAAAACAGAGATTAAGGGTTGTAATTGGATAGATAGATAGATAGATAGATAGATTTCCCTTGGATCAATAAAGTAAGTACCATTAGCCAAGAATTATAACAAGTTAGATACAAATATTTAAGTACACACTATACAAATACATTTAGTGAGTACAGGCAGTCAAATGCAATCTGTACACTGGGGTTGGAATCTTACAGTCCAATACAGGTAATGTAGATCATGCATACAATAATGCCAGCGCAATGGGAATTGTACAACTAACACTACTACCAAAGTGACAGGTGGCACATAATATTAAAGTGACAGATACTAAAGTGACATTAATCTATCCATACATTATCCAACCCGCTATATCCTAACCACAGGGTCACGGGGGTAAGCTGGAGCCAATCCCAGTCAACACAGGGTGCAAGGCAGGAAACAAACCCCGGGCAGGGCGCCAGCCCATCGCAGGGCACACACCCACACACCAAGCACACACTAGGGACAATTTAGAATGGCCAGTGCACCTAACCTGCATGTCTTTGGACTGTGGGAGGAAACCGGAGCACCTGGAGGAAACCCACGCAGACACGGGGAGAACATGCAAACTCCATGCAGGGAGGACCCAGGAAGCAAACCTGGATCTCCTAACTGCGAGGCAGCAGCGCTACCCACTGCGCCACCGTGCCGCCCAGTGACATTAATATTAAAAGTAAAATAAAGTGACATGAGATATGCTGATTGGGTGACATGTTAAAAGTACACATTTTGAAAAAAGGTTATACAGTAGTGACCAAGTAGTGAAACATCAGATGTAGTGCATAGCTAATATACCTAATATAGCTTATGAGCAGAGAAGGTGAATCAGGCCCAGGACTCATACCACTGCCCACCCCCCAAGTTGGGAAGAGTTAAAAGGTCTAATGGCTCTAGGGACAACAAATCTTTTGTATTTATCTGTGTTGCAGTTCTGTGATAGTAGCCTACCACTAAACAAACTCCTCTGCTTAATAATGGTGGTGTATAGTGGGTGATGTTCATTGTCCATCTTACGCAGTGTCCTCCACTTTGCCACTGTCACCAGAGAGTCCATTTGCATGCCAACCACAGATCCTGCTCACCTGATTAGCTTGCCAATATAATCAGCATCTCTCTTCTTCATGCTACCCCCCAGCACACCACAGCATAGAAGAGAGTACTGGCAACCCCCGACTGATAGAACATCAGTAGGAGTTTCTTACATATGTTAAAGGAGCTCAACCTCCTCAGAAAATAGAGACGGCTTTACCCCTTCCTGAACATAGGCTAGACTGGTCAATGTACAGAAAGGCTATCATCCAGTAGTATTTATAGGTCTTGACTCGATCCACATCAAACCCTTCAATGGAGACAGGCCTCTGTGGTGGCCTAGACCTACGGTAGCCCACAACCATCTCCTTGGTTTTGGAAGTGTTCCACAGTAGTGGTTTGACCAACACAATCACAGAAAGTCATTCACCAGATTCCTGTACTCCTCTTCCTGTCCACCCCTGACAAACCTCACAATGGCAGTATCATCTGAGAACTTCTGCATGTGGCATGTCCCTGAGTTGTAGCTAAAGTCCGATGTGTACAGGGTGAACAGGAAAGGACATGGCCTACAGAGGAGGGGACGCTGGCGCACGCATGCTGTTGCTGGTCCTCCCTGTTAACAACACTATTCGTAAAATTCGCCTTAATCCTGCACTTTTTTAGGCTTGTTTAATTTCTTCATTGTACATATAGTTCGTGGATGCAATGGACTCGAATTGTATGGATTTGGATTAATTTTTATGGACTTTACCTTGACTGGGAACAACTGAATCTGTGGATCACGGGATGAGACCTACGAACATTTCTTTGTACCTGGCGATCTAGGAGCCTGGGATGATCTGTCTCCTTTATTATAGTTGCTATGCTGGTCTGCTCTCGATTCATTTTATTGTGCTTTATGACTAAGAACTGATTTGATGTTCACACCCACCTGGCTTGTGGCTCTGGGGTGATCACGCCTGTAATACCCAGCGTTACTTGTTTGTGGCTGTATATTGGAACCTCCAAATCCTGCTACCTCCTCCTGCTATGCTTTCTGCTGCTTTGCTATCGCCGCTCATCTGCGCCACTGCACCTGCTCGTCTCACCGGCTCCACTGTGCTATGCTGCTTCTCCACTGCTATCAGATAAGATATTACTCAGTATCATGTTAAAATACTCTTGTGACAAACTCCTTCATATTAAACAGTTTGTCCAGAGCAAATGGTTTGACTAGAATATCCTAAAAGACACCGGTAGTTTGCAGCGCCCGAAATATATACATCGCGGGTCAGGACACCGCAACTGCCAGGCTGTGAATGAAAAGATCACAGGCAGCATTTGCTCAGGAATATGCCGTCCTACTCATGGCCCTGGAAATAGAAATGTCAGTGTGCCAAATTTACAGTATATGAAAATAAACTCTGTTCACAGCTTTGTGCAAAAAGAAGTCTCATCAACTAATATTGCATTGTTTAATTCGAAATCTCTTAATGGCAAAGCATTGGTGCTGTCAGAATTCATCATTGACACCAAACTTGACATTCTGTGTTTAACGGAGACTTGGCAAAAACCGAATGAATTTATGTCTCTCACGGAGGCGACACCACCTGACTACACTTTCCTCACACAGCCTCATAGCTCAAGACAAGGCGGAGGACTTGCAGAGTGGAGTTAAACATCAAAAGAATCCAAATTGACTGTCCATTGTCTTTCGAGTGTCTGGCTCTTAAACTAAAAACGGAATCAGGTTCTGTCTTACTCATTGTTCTTTATCATCCTCCAAAATACAATGCATCCTTCATATCTGATCTGACTGAACTATTAACCCACTTAAGTTCCTTTTCCCAGAGAGTCATTCTTCTTGGTGATTTCAACATCCATATTGACATCCCCACATCTAAACTGAGAAATGAATTCCTATCCTTACTGGACTGCTTTGACTTGACACAACATGTTGATTTTCCCACCCACTCTGGTGGTCATATACTGGATCTGATCTGCACTTCTGGACTATCTGTTGCCAACATTTACAGCACTGATTTGGGACTCTCTGACCATAAAGCAGTACTTTTCACCGTCTCATTACCTCTCCCTCCTCTTACCTGTAAATGACAAATTTCTTACAGAAACCTTAAAAATTTCTGTCCCTCTATCCTTTCTGATCTTTTACTGTCTTCACCTATTCCACCAACACTAGATAGTCTTGTTGACCACTATAACACAGCCCTTCATTCAGCATTAGATAAAACAGCTCCTTTAAAACATAAGGAGGTTTCCTTTAAACGTTCAGCTCCTTGGTATAATTCAGAATTGCGATCTATGAAAGCAGCTGGCCGACAACTTGAGAGAATGTCACATAAGACTGGCCTCACTGTGCACATCCAGGCTTTCTCTGACCACCAAAGAGCTTACAGAGAAGCACTAACTTCTACCAAGAACACCCATTACGGCAGAATAATAGAAAGTGGCCATGATAACCCAAGGATTTTGTTCTCTGTAGTTAATAAACTACTCGAACCCGCATCTGGCCCAACTACCTCTTCTACTGAAGTCTGTGAGAAATTCCTCCACTTTTTCCGTAACAAAATTAAAGATCTAAACAATTCAACTATCATAAATACATCATCTGTTTATATCTCTCCCTGTTTTCCCACTCCATCCAGCTCCTTCTCTAAGTTCTCACCAGTCACATCTGCGTCTGTTAATAACCTGCTTTGTAAGATGAGGCCGACTACTTGTGTACTGGACCCCATCCCCACCACACTACTTAAATCCTGCCTTCATGCCATAATCCCGACTGTTACAACAATAATAAACTCATCCCTTGACACTGGCTCTGTGCCGCTCACTTTTAAAATCGCTTCTGTAACCCCAATGTTAAAAAAGTCTGGTCTTGATGCTGACAATCTTAACAATTTTCGGCCTATTTTCCCCTTTCCTGTCAAAAGTTCTTGAGCGTGTTGTAGCTTCCCAACTCACCAACTACCCAACCTCTAATAATTTGATGGAACCCTTTCAGTCTGGTTTCAGGGCGCGGCACAGCTGTGAAACTGCTCTGCTACGGGTAACCAATGATTTGCTTATGGCAGCAGACTCTGGACAAACCAGCATATTAATTCTGTTAGACCTCAGTGCAGCATTTGACACTGTTAGACATGACATTCTACTGTCCAGAATGGAGAACATGCTGGGTATCTCTGGCACTGCCCTCCAGTGGTTCGAATCCTATCTGACTGATAGGCAAGGGTTTGTTAGTCTTGGCAACAGCAGATCCAGCTCAGCGCCAGTCACACAAGGAGTTCCTCAGGGCTCTGACCTCGGTCCTCTGCTTTTCTGTATTTATATGCTTCCCCTTGGCCATATTATTCGTAGCTTTGGACTGGGTTATCATTTTTATGCAGATGACACTCAACTCTACTTCAATGTTAAAAGTAGAACTTCATCAGAGCTTTCTCAGCTCACAACCTGCCTTATGAAATTAAAACCTGGATGGAGCAGAACTCTTTAAATTTAAATTACAACAAAACTGAACTCCTGCAAACTCCTGGACTAAAATGCAACTTAATAAAATGAGCTCCTTCCCAGTCTATCTTGGCAGTGATCTCATCAAACCTGCCTCTACTGCAAAGAATCTTGGTGTCATTTTTGATTCCTCCCTTTCTTATTCTGCCCACATAAATCACATTAAGAAACTTTCTTACTTTCACCTCTGTAACGTATCCCGTGTTCGCTCCTTCCTCTCCTTCTCTAATGCTGAGAAACTTGTCCATGCTTTTATCACATCCCGCATCGATTATTGTAATTCCCTACTGGCAGGTGCCCCTTCTAATCTTATATCACAGCTCCAGCTTATTCAAAACTCAGCTGCAAGAGTCCTTACTCGAACCAGCAGCAGCGAGCACATCACACCCATCCTGCTCCGTCTTCACTGGCTCCCTGTGTCTTACAGAATCGAATATAAAATCCTACTAATAACCTACAAAGCTTTAAATAACCTCGCGCCAAACTACATCAGTGACCTTCTCCATCACTATGTGCCTGCCCGCCCACTAAGGTCCTCTGATTCTGGCAATCTTGTTGTGCCCCTCACTAATCTACACTCCATGGGTGACAGGGCCTTCAGCTGTATAGCGCCCAGACTCTGGAATGACCTACCAAAATTAATCAGGTCAGCTGACTCCTTGAATTGTTTTAAAAAACAACTCAAAACTCATCTGTTCAGGAAGGCTTTTAGCTCTACTTGACTTTATTACCTTTCTCTCAGTTTACTTCTCTGTCAAGATGCCAATGTAACCTGTATGTGTGTGCGAGACTATCAATTATGTTGCCTGTTGTAATTGCTCCAGGGGCGCTGTACAATGGCTGACCCTGCACTGTGACCCCAAGGGGTATGCGAAAACTAACAAATTCCTAATACAAGAAATTGTATAAGGCGAAATGAAGAACAAAAAAAAAAAAATCATCCAGCTGAAGAGGACTTGCATTTAAATTAAAATTTTTGATTCTGTCTATCCTTCCTAAAAATGTGTATCCCTCTATGTTATACTCATCCCCACCTTTATTATTTAGCCAGGTTTCTGTTATTGCTATAATATCATAATTATGCTCTGCTACATATAACTTCAACTCACTTGCCTTATTTTTGATATTTCTAGCATTAACGCAAGCTATTTTTAATGTGTTGCTCATTCCATCCATCCATTATCCAACCCGCTATACCCTAACTACAGGGTCACGGGGGTCTGCTGGAGCTAATCCCAGCCAACACAGGGCGCAAGGCAGGAAACAAACCCCAGGCAGGGTGCCAGCCCACCGCAGGTGTTACTCCTTCTATATTTAAATTTTAGGTTAGAATTTACATTACTATGCCTTTTTATTTCTATACTGTTGTTTGTTCTTCCATGTATAGTTCTAAACCTGACCTGTCCTAAACTCCCTGCCCCCTCCCCTTGACGAACCTACTCATATGTCTCCTCGGTACACTGGTTCCCCTCTGGTTCAGATGTAACCCATAGTGGTGGAACAGGTCACATTTTTTCCAAAAGGAGTCCCAATGCCCTGTACACCTATACCCTTCTGCCATGCACCAAGATTTGAGCCACGCATTCTGATCTCCTCAATCTTACCTGGACTGGTGTGTGGCAAAGGCAGAACATCACAGAAGACTACCTTGTCAGTTCTGCTCCTCAGCCTGGCACATAACTCTTTGAATTTGTATTGCAGAACTGATAGACTACCCTTATGTACGTCATTTGTTCCAACATGGACAATGACAACTGGATCCACCCCTGCCCTAGCCAAGAGCCTATCCACCCTTCCAGGGAGGTCTCCCACCTGTGTACCCGGAAGGCAGCAGACTGTGCAGGACTCTCTGTCTCTGGAGCACACCAGCGCTTCAATCCCCCTAATGATTGAGTCCCTAACTATCACTAGCCTTTCTGGAAACTGGTTATGATGTTGTCCAATGTGGCTCCTCATCCCTGCCTACCACCTCAGAATCATCAGAGACACCACCCAGCTCCACAAGGACATGAAAATGGTTTGAGACTTCTAATTTTGGGGTTGATGCCCCGGACAGTGTGTACTTTTTACCTTACACCTTGTGACTGTGACCTACCTATCCTCCAGCGCCACCTTAGGGGTGCACACTATCTCTCTAAAGAACACCTGGGCCAGGTCTGCCAATGCTCTACTACAACGCAGGCCAGGCAACTCCTCCACCAGTTCAGCGACCCTGAGCTTGAGGTGCTGGATCAGCTGGCACCTCCTGCAGATATAGCCCTCAAAGACATCTGGCTCCTCCAAACCATCATCTAAAAAGTACAACATCCAATAGGAATTGCATTTCACTGGCCTTATTATTAAAATCTGATAAGTTTTTCTTTCTTTTTTAAAATTAAAATTAAATGATTTAACTTAAATGGTAAAATTTTAAAAAATTAAGCCAAAGAAATTTGATTATAGAACTGCTATAGCTATTTTACACCTTCTGGCCCCTTCAGCTCCTGTAATATTCTCCCTCTCAACTGCCTGCTGTTTGTCATTCTGTGAGGTTAACTTTACTTTTCTCTGTCTGTTCTCCTAGTTTGCACTTCACTTATTCCTTACTTAAAAGCACTCCACTCACACTGTTTGTATTCCCCAATATTAATTAACCTTTAGGCTGTCGCCCACTTAACTGCTCAGCTTTAATTAAAGTAAATGTAAATACAAGCATTGCCTCCAGCCAAGAGCAAAAGTGGGATCGAAAGTGCAAGTGACTCAGGCCAGGAGAACACGTCAATACCAGAAGGTTCATTGAAACTGAAAATGGATTTATAATCCGTGCTGTAAACTACCCCCCACAAGCCAGCGGCACTGACTCCAACTGGGCTTGCTACTCTACAAGTGGATCAAGGAGAAGACCAAAAGGAACAGTCCGAGCTGACGTTAACAATCACCGCAATGATTACCACAATAACTACCGCTCATGGGGGGGTGGGGCATATAGGAGCTAAAGAGTAATATAAAGAAGGTTACAAATGATACGAATGATATAAGGAAAGATAAAAAAGACATAAACAAGACAAACGAGAAGCTGCTTAAGGATATTAAAGACCAGGAGAAACCGCTTTGAGGCAAGCTTTAACACTAGAATTACCAGAGCCTACGAAAAAACTCGTAAATCCGTCCCACCTTAAATCACGTCTTAAAGCCGTTTGCACATCTCCGCCAGAGTCTTTTGTCATCTAAATGTGCTGATAAACAAAAGCTACTAGCAGCCAGCTATTCCATCCCCCCACCGATTTAGAATGAACTTCTAGCTCATGCCTTGCCTTGATTTGATTATTTGGGATTGAAGTGGAGTTTTACAGTGGAAATAATTCGAGCGTTATTTGGAATACATGTGTGGAATTTCATGTGTGTTCCGTTTCTACAGTATAGTAGTAGTCTGTGCAAACACATTTTTAAAACAGAAACGTTTTTCATATTCTAATAGTAAATGACAAAATGTAGGCATAAACTATATAACGTATGAAGCCTGAAGTCCATATATCAAAGAAACACTTTCACAAAAGGTAGAAATAAGAGAACACGTGCGCTTTTCTTCAAAATTATAACTGCACAAAAAAAAAAAAGCCGCGTTAGCATGCCACATTGACACTCTTACTACAACTGCCGCGGTGGCGTAATGGTATCAGCTCCTGACTGGGGATCAGAGGGTGGCGAGTTCGATCCCGCATGGCTCCACTTCGAGAAATGAACTGCTCTCATTCTTACATTTTTAGAATAACAACATAAATTTCATTTCAGTCTGTAACAGCCGGTGTAACTTATGATACTGGTAAAGGTTAGCTTTTTGTTTTTTTTTGTTTAATTCACTTTTCATTCTAGCAGTCGATGCATACTAAGGCCCCCCCCCAAAGGGTTCTGACACATAAACGCTGGCGAAGCTGCCTTCTTCGTATCTCACATAAAATTTTCACACCTGATCTGACGCTGTTCGTTTTCAAATAATATTGCATTAGTGCGATGAAGTTTTCACATATATTGTCTCTTTCAGATGTGTAATAGAAACCACAGCATAGAGAGAAGTGAGTACATTGCTTCTTACAGGAAAAGGTGATGGAAAAAGTGCATTGGTACGAGAATGCAGTCACGAGTATACTGCAGTCTTTATGTGAAAACAGCATAAATAATGTGAAATCATTCTCTCCTCTGCATGTCCTGGAGTACAAAAGAAACAGCATACAGCAACATGTGGGGACTGGCAGGAACACTCAATAACACTGAATAAAAAGAAAATCAAGTGACGGTGAGATACAAAGGAAGGCAGCTTCCGGCTGTTACAGACTGAAATGAAATTTATGTTGTTATTCTAAAAATGTAAGAATAAGAGCAGTTCATTTCTCGAAGTGGAGCCATGCAGGATCGAACTCGCCACCCTCTGATCCCCAGTCAGGAGCTGATACCATTACGCCACCGCGGCAGTTGTAGTAAGAGTGTCAATGTGGCATGCTAACACGGCTTTTTTTTTTGTGCAGTTATACTTTTGAAGAAAAGCGCACGTGTTCTCTTATTTGTACCTTTTGTGAAAGTGTTTCTTTGATATATGGACTTCAGGCTTCATACGTTATATAGTTTATGCCTACATTTTGTCATTTACTATTAGAATATGAAAAACGTTTCTGTTTTAAAAATGTGTTTGCACAGACTACTACTATACTGTAGAAACGGAACACACATGAAATGCGTGTATTCCAAATAATGCTCGAATTATTTCCACTGTAAAACTCCACTTCAATCCCAAATAATCAAATCAAGGCAAGGCATGAGCTAGGAGTTCATTCTAAGTTGGTGGGGGGATGGAATAGCTGGCTGCTAGTAGCTTTTGTTTATCAGCACATTTAGATGACAAAGGACTCTGGCGGAGATGTGCAAACGGCTTTAAGACGCGATTTAAGGTGGGACGGATTTACGAGTTTTTTCGTAGGCTCTGGTAATTCTAGTGTTAAAGGTATGCTAGAAAAAATTGAAAAAATACAGGAAATGCAAGTAAGTTTCAGAATAAATTTAGAGTACTTGGTGCTCAGCTTCAAGATGTTAAGCAAATGTTCATGACTTGTATTGAAATAGTTGATCAACTGGCATCTACCGCTGACGGAAAAAACGGCTGCAAATTCCAAATGCAAAGTGTTTGGACACACACTAGCTGCACTGGAATGCATTCAGAAGGAATAATATCAGAATAGAAGATCTGAGATCAAACTCAGTAAAAATCATAGCTGAACTATTTTCTCAAATAACTGGAGAGGACTTCAAATCAGACACTGAGTTATAAGCAGCTTACTGCATACATGGAACGAATACCTCAAAATTTAGAAGCCTCATTTTCCATTTCGACAAATCAGAATCTAAATTAAATATGATGTCACTTCTCAGACAGAACCATGAGATTATATTTAAAAATAACCACATTCGTATTATCCCTGATTTCTTACTTTCAACAACTGCTAAACATGCTGCATGGGTGGGGGAGAGAGCAAGCTATTTCTAATCTGTCCTTTTAACCTTGACAATTGCAAGTGGCAACACAACAATAGTCTTTATAACAATAACTCTTGGCAAAAGTGAAATTTAAGGTTAAAGCTATCTTATGTAATAATGTACTACCTTAATTTAAGACTACAAAATGTCGACAAAAGTTCATAAGCAATGTCTGTATGACCAGACAGTGAACTTTGTAAGCTGGAATGTCAAAGGTCTCAATCACGATTTAAAGAGAAAGAAAGAATTCTCTCACCTAACTGGTCTAAACGGCAAGATAGTATTTTTACAGGAGACCGACTTATTAAGCAAGGATCAGTTTCTTTTGCAAAGAGAATTGACTGGCCACATATTCCACTCCAGCTATACAAAGAAAACTTGGTGTGGGAATTTTTATTCATAGAACAATTTCATTTGTAGTATCAGATGTAGTATGTAATTCTGAAGGGTGATATGTGATCATCATACAGTGCATCCGGAAAGTATTCACAGCGCATCACTTTTTCCACATTTTGTTATGTTACAGCCTTATTCCAAAATGAATTAAATTCATTTTTTTTCCTCAGAATTCTACACACAACACCCCATAATGACAACGTGAAAAAAATTTACTTGAGGTTTTTGCAAATTTATTAAAAATAAAAAAACTGAGAAATCACATGTACATAAGTATTCACAGCCTTTGCTCAATACTTTGTCGATGCACCTTTGGCAGCAATTACAGCCTCAAGTCTTTTTGAATATGATGCCACAAGCTTGGCACACCTATCCTTGGACAGTTTCGCCCATTCCTCTTTGCAGCAGCTCTCAAGCTCCATCAGGTTGGATGGGAAGTGTCGGTGCACAGCCATTTTAAGATCTCTCCAGAGATGTTCAATCGGATTCAAGTCTGGGCTCTGGCTGGGCCACTCAAGGACATTCACAGAGTTGTCCTGAAGCCACTCCTTTGATATCTTGGCTGTGTGCTTAGGGTCGTTGTCCTGCTGAAAGATGAACCGTCGCCCCAGTCTGAGGTCAAGAGCACTCTGGAGCAGGTTTTCATCCAGGATGTCTCTGTACATTGCTGCAGTCATCTTTCCCTTTATCCTGAGTAGTCTCCCAGTTCCTGACACTGAAAAATATCCCCACAGCATGATGCTGCCACCACCATGCTTCACTGTAGGTATTGGCCTGGTGATGAGCTGTGCCCGGTTTCCTCCAAATGTGACGCCTGGCATTCACACCAAAGAGTTCAATCTTTGTCTCATCACACCAGAGAATTTTCTTTCTCATGGTCTGAGAGTCCTTTAGATGCCTTTTGGCAAACTCCAGGTGGGCTGCCATGTGCCTTTTACTAAGGAGTGGCTTCCGTCTGGCCACTCTACCATACAGGCCTGATTGGTGGATTGCTGCAGAGATGATTGTCCTTCTGGAAGGTTCTCTCTCCACAGAGGACCGCTGGAGCTCTGACAGAGTGACCATCGGGTTCTTTGTCACCTCCCAGACTAAGGCCCTTCTCCCCCGATCGCTCAGTTTAGATGGCTGGCCAACTCTAGGAAGAGTCCGGGTGGTTTCTAACTTCTTCCACTTACGGATGATGGAGGCCACTGTGCTCATTTGGACCTTCAAAGCTGCAGAAATTTTTCTGTAACCTTCCCCAGATTTGTGCCTCGAGACAATCCTGTCTCTGAGGTCTACAGACAATTCCTTTGACTTCATGCTTGGTTTGTGCTCTGACATGAACTGTCAACTGTGGGACCTTATATAGACAGGTGTGTGCCTTTCCAAATCATGTCCAGTCAACTGAATTTACCACAGGTGGACTGCAATTAAGCTGCAGAAACATCTCAAGGATGATCAGGGGAAACAGGATGCACCTGAGCTCAATTTTGAGCTTCATGGCAAAGGCTGTGAATACTTATGTACATGTGCTTTCTCAGTTTTTTTATTTTTAATACATTTGCAAAAATCTCAAGTAAACTTTTTCCACATTGTCATTATGGGGTGTTGTGTGTAGAATTCTGAGGAAAAAAATGAATTTAATCCATTTTGGAATAAGGCTGTAACATAACAAAATGTGGAAAAAGTGATGCGCTGTGAACACTTTCCGGATGCACTGTAGGTAATTTATTTAATTGCAAAGTGATTTTGATAAATATCTACGTATCCAATGTGGATGACAGAGACTTCATTCAAAATGTACTTGCATCCATTCCTAATGTGAACACTCATAAAATTATAATGGCTGGAGATTTTAATTGTGTTTTAAATCCAGACCTGGCTAGGTCTTCTGCCACAGGAGTGATAACATCTAACACTGCAATAATAATCACACAGTTTTTAATTGATTATAACTTATCAGACCCATGGTTGATTTCTAAATCTAAACTCAAGAGCATATTCCTTTTATCCAAGGAAATTGATTTTTTTTTTTTTAGAGACAAATACTCTGGGAAACTCTGAAGGCATTTTTAAGAGGAGAGATTATTTTATATCTCTCCCACAAAAATAAATCGGAAACCAAGAAGGCATCAGAGTTAATCAGTGAAATTACCAGAATAGATCAAGAACATGCCAGGTCCTCAAATGAAGCACTTTTAGGAAAAGATAGACTTTGCATTAAGAACTCAAGCTCTTGACAACAAAAGAAACAGAACAACTCATTTTTAAATTGTGACACCATTAGTATGAACACAGAGAGAATACTAATAAGATCTTGGCTCAACAAATCCATAATCAGGAAGTTTAAAATCCAATATCAATAATTACCAACATAGATGGAGACAAAATCATTGACCAAAAAATATAATACACACATTTAGAGACTACTATAAGTCCTTATATGCTACTCAGTGTAAAGAAGACAAGACACAATATAATGCATTTTTGATGCATTACAGTACCATAGCTAACTACTCTTGGTGCAGAGGAATTGGATAAATCTCTGCCACTTTCAGAATTAGTAAGCACTATAAACTCACTTCAGTGTGGGAAAGCAGCAGGCCCTGATAGCTACCCTGCTATATTTTATTAAAAATTTTCAATTAAGTTAACTCCACTTTTATTAGCATCATTTATTGAAGCCAGAGACAATAAAACTCTACCTCAAACTTTTCCCCAAGCATTAATTACCATCTTTCCTAAGAAAAATAAGGACTTATTACAATGTGCATCATACTGACCAATCTAACTTCTGAATAATAAAGGACTTATTAAAATGTGCATCATACTGACCAATCTCACTTCTGAATAATAAAGGACTTATTACAATGTGCATCATACTGACCAATCTCACTTCTGAATAATGATGTTAAAATACTCTCCAAAGTTCTAGCTAGAAGGACTGAGAAAGCGCTTCCTTCAGTAATATCACAAGACCAAACAGGATTTATTAAAGGCAGACACTTTGCTTCCAATCTTCAAAGCCTGTTTAATGTAATATATTCATCCACAAAGTCTACCGGATATCTTATTATCGTTAGATGCAGAAAAAGAACTTGATATGGTTGAATGGAACTAGCTATTCACTACATTGCGCAAATTTAGGCTTGGCCTGAGCTTATGTGCATGGATCAAACTACAGTGGAACCTCGGGTCACGACCGTAATTCGTTCCAAAACTCTGGTTGTAACCCAATTTGGTTGTGACCCGAAGTAATTTCCCCCATAGGATTGTATGTAAATACAATTAATCTGTTCCAGACTGTACGAATTGCATGCAAATATATTTTTTAAAGATTTTTAAGCACAAATATAGTTAATTAAACCATAGAATGCACGGCGTAATAGTAAACTAAATGTAAAAACACTGAATAACACTGAGAAAACCTTGAACAACAGAGAAAACTAACATTGCAAGAGTTTGCGCTATAACGCTATGAACTGCTCACTAAAAACACTTTTTTTAATGAGTTTTAAGCACAGGGGAAAAAAATGAACATTTGAAAAATCCGTAATTTAATAAACCACCACGAAAAGTAACATTGCAACAATGCAGGCTACGAACTGATTGCTGTAAACATAAATGAAGTGGAGGTTAAAAAGTCTTCATTAAATACAACGAGGTTAAAACAATGCTCGAATCAGTCTCTTTAAAAACAAGCCCGGTGCATTCTTTAACTGCCTTCCTGGCCTTATGCGGCCAGCCCTCCCTCTCTCTCTCTCTCTCTCTCACTCGCTCTCTTGCTCGCTGCACAGGGAATGCACAGGGAGAGACTGAACATGTACGGAAATCATAGGCACGCACAAACTGAAAGGGAAACTGGCTTGTTCGTATACCGAGTGTGTGGTCGTGAACAGATGTAAAAGTTTGGCAAACTTTTTGGTCGTAACCCGATTTGTACGTGTTCAGAGACGTTCGTGAACCGAGGTTCCACTGTACTGTATACCAGTTAAGAAGCTTCAGTTTTATTTCAGACTACTTCAAACTAGAACGTGGTACTAGACAAGGATTCCTCCTGTCACCACTGCTATTTGCAATCACCATTGAGTCATTAGCAGTGAATTTTCGAAATGCTTCTGAAATAAAGGGGATTATCAGAGAAGGACTTGAACAGAAAATATCACTATGTGCAGATGATATAGCACAAATATGTATCATAAAAATACAACAAAATACTGCGCTGCAGTCCTAACAGCACTAGCAGAAATTCAAAAGAGACCTGGACTCAAAATCAATTTGAATAAAAGTGTGCTCTTTCCAGTGAACTCCCTAGCACACTATATTAGATCAGACACCTTCCTTTTTATCTTCACAGATCAGTTTAAATACCTAGGGGTAAACATCACAAATAAACATAAAGGTATTCTTCAATAAAATTTTGTTTTTTGCATAGATGGTTTATCCTTCATCTCACTTTAGCAAGAAGAATTAACACTATCAAAATTAATATCTTTCCTAAGCTTCTTTTTCTATTTCAGAGCATCCCATGTACATTAAGAAATCATTTTTTAAGAAATTAGATTCAACCATAACCTGATTTATTTGGAATTCAAAACATCCACGCATCCAAAAGGCAACTCTACAAAGACAAAGACCTAAGGCAGAAGGTGGCATGGCTGTACCTAAATTTCAATTTTATTACTGTTCGGCAAATATACAAGCTATAAAAACCTGGACATTGACAAAAGTAGATGAACATACACACGCTTGGTCCACAATAGAAATACAATTCTGCAGTACTTCTCTGTATTCCCTGTTTTGTGGCCCAGTCAATACAAGTTATCTATACTAATAAAAGGCAAAGCCCCCACTGACTCACTCATCACTAATTCTCCAACTTCCCGTATAGGTAGAAGGCTGAAATTTGGCAGGCTCATTCCTTACAGCTTACTTACAAAAGTTAAGCAGGTTTCAATTCGAAATTCTACGTGTAACGGTCATAACGGTTGACAACGTCCGCCATGTTAAACTTTCTTATTTATGGCCCCATCTTCACGAAATTTGGTAGGCAGCTTCCCTGCGCTAAAAGAAACTGATGTACGTACTTATTTCGGTGTTATGTCGCCACTGTCAGCCGCCATATTGAACTTTTCAACGGGCTTTGTTACTTATGGGCCCATCTTCAAGAAATTTGGTATGCGGGTTCCCAGCGCTCCCTGCTGATAACTGCAGCCTTTTTATTTAATCCAGGGCTTTTCCGCTGTTTTATTGTTTGTTTATTATGATTATAATTATTGTGTAGGTATTTTAGACTTAGTTTACATAGTTCAGGTACCCATTTCCTTTATCGTTCCAACTGTACCCCCATTAACATGTCTATCAAGGTGATCACCATCGATCAAAAAACTGTCACTTACCGAGTGGTTTCCATGCCCAAAGATGGCGCCTGCCTTTTCCATTCTCTGTGTTACATATTGCACGGCCATATCAGGCTCACTCTTGATATCCGGAACAACATTGTGTCTTATGTATTGAATGACTGGGATAGGTTCAAAGTGTGGACTGATGACAGTACAGGAGATAATTAAACTACACAGGAGCACTATAAGAGTGAAATGCTTAAGCCCTTCACCTATGGTTCTGCATGTGAGTTGATGGCTGCCGCTGAATTGTTCGGTTGTCACTTTCAAGTGTACTGAAATGGCCAAATATTTTACACCTTTGGACAACCGCCAATGCCTCTTACAAAGCCTTCTTCAAAATGTCTACCCCAATCTACGAAATCTCCACAAAAACGACGTGTCATGGTTGAGGGAGAGAGCTATCCTGACACCAAGAAATGACATGACTACGACTATAAACCACATTTTACTTCAAGAACTACCTTCACAGCCTGAAAACATATCAGTCTGTGGATTCAGTTGTAGAAGTGGAAGACGCGGTGCATTATCCGGTAGAGTTTCTCCACACTCTGAATCCTCCAGGCACTCCTGAGCATAATCTAATTTTGAAGGTTGGGGCACCAATAATGTTACTGAGAAACTTACAGCCAACGAAACTTTGTAACAGCACGAGACTTCAGGTCACGTGTCTGCAAAAGAACCTAATTGAGGCAACTATTTTTACTGGCAGTGGCTCAGGGGAGAGAGTTTATTCTTCGCATCCCCATTATATCCTCTGATCTCCCATTTCAATTCAAACGCCTCCAATTTCTAGTAAGGCTCTGCTTCGCAATGACAAACCCTACAAAAGGTTGGCATTGATTTGAGGCAAGATTGCTTTTCACATGGCCAACTGTACGTTGCATGCTGAAGAGTAAGCTCAGCGCACAGCTTGGTCATATTACAACTGGAGGGCCGAACTGACAACGTGGGTATACAAAGAGATCCTTCCTGCAACTCATCTCTAAACTTTAGACTCAAAGGGCTCTCTGGCTTGAACTGGCTGAAATGCTCTACCAGAGTTAATTCTGGGAATGACCTGGGCTCAGACAGTGTCCTTTGGTGACCTAATTGATTACTGCATCTTTGAGTTGCCAATAGCCTTTTGGGCTGCCTTGCTTAGAAGTGCACCATGGTCCCACTCCTCCTGCTCTGAGACCACCTGCTGAGTCGACACTACTGGTCTTCTACTCGTTCTAACCTTTAAAAGTCCAACATTAGCCCCATGTGTTGTAACCTAATGGCAAGCCCTCTTTCATGTCAGGAATCCTTAGCTATTGCTTGGTTTGCTTGTCCCTTAGCATCTTGGCAGAACATCCTGAATCCTTCAGTTCACACTTGCTCCTCTTTTAGATCCTACTGGCTTTACACTCAATCCTCCTCTTGCCAGGCACCCCATCACAAGAAACTGTGTAAGGGAAAAAAAATTACATGAATAAATTGAAGTCTACAGTGGGCTTCTGTGAGTCTCAGAACAGAATGGCTGTCCTCAACAACTGACTTCTGTTGCACAAGCATGCAATCGACACTTGGTATTATGTAGAGCATTAGCGCATCTTCACATGGCAGAACAACTTCTACCCTGATATTATCTCAGATAACATGCTGACAGCTAAGAAAGTGATTATCTTTCAAAAGCTGCTTCACCTGACTTGTATGCAAGGATTACAGCATATAGAGTTAATCGTAATTTAATGTTGACTGCATGTAAGCAGGCAATTGCATCCCACTGCATTAGGTGAACAACAGCTAAGCTCTAAGGAAGCTTGAGAAGAGGCCAGCACCTTGTGACATCTGAGGCCTGTTACATCAACGAGAAAAAATTAAGATTATTCATTTCAAATGTGTATCCATGCCCACCAGATGGTGGAGCACCAATGCAACGTCTATTATGCATGTTTTGGATTTCAGTTTTTCAGGCTCACATATGCCGACAGATTCTGGGAAGGGTTTTACAGATAATGTTGGGGTTCATCAGACCTTCAATGCATGGTGTGAAACCAAATCCTTAGTATCACTTACAATGAGGAAAATAAGGAAAAGAGGGTGGAGGAAAAGTAATGATGACTAATATTCCGTATATTTATGGGATGATAGTGGCTTTGTTGGCCCAAATTCAATCTTCAGAGAAAAAAAGTATCTTTCACTCGAAGTGTGCTGAACAAAAATGCTGCTTAGTGCTGAAGGAAAGGGGATGTGTAGTCAACATGAAATCCAAAGGAGTAACCTCAATTAATCTGCTGGTGCTTCTCACACTTACACATAGAGTTATTGCACTATGCATTTCAGATTTGTAAACTACTTTAGATAAAACCATTTGCTACATAAAGGTTAATTTAATGTAATACTGGTTACCCAGATTCCTACATCTGAACAAAGTTTTTTTTTTTCCTAGGAAATGTGCAAAATAATCTCATCTGTAACTCACCCTGGGTGAGCAGAGCGAAAGGAGCAAGTGATTGGGCAGCACTGCAATGGAGATGAGAGATGATCCTGATTGATTTTATCCTTGGTTTTTATTGGATTATTTATTAAATTTTCACTTTTAATTGAGCATTGGATTTTATTAAAATATTTTTTGACTAGGGTGGCACGGTGGCACAGTGGTAGCGCTGCTACCTCACATTAGGAGACCTGGGTTCGCCTCCCGGGATCCTCCCTGCGTGGAGTTTGCAATGTCCTCCTAGTGTCTGCGTGGGTTTCCTCCCACAGTCCAAAGACATGCAGGTTAGGTACATTGGCGATTCTAAATTGTCTCTAGTGTGTGCTTGGTGTGTGTGTGTGCCCTGTGGTGGGCTGGCTCTCTGTCCGGGGTTTGTTTCCTGCCTTGTGCCCAGTGTTGGCTGGGATTGCTCCAGCAGACCCCCGTGATCCTGTAGTTAGTATATAGCAGGTTGGATAATGGATGGATGGAGGTTGGGTTGCACTGCACTTTATTTGTTGGACGCTGACTAGAATAAAAGCTCTAATCACTTGTGAATCAACTTTGCTGTTCTGTGCCCTCATTGCACTAGTCTGCTGCGGTCATGACAATCGATATCCTGAGGTTCAAGAAGATGTCAAGACTCAGGGCATCACAATCAGTTTTTTAAGAAGCACCGTTTCACAGACATCAAGACTGAGGTACTCCATGTTGCCATGATTGACACTTATATCGTCAGTCAAAAGTGCCAATTCTAGGCATCAAGGAGAGGATCCCAGGTGCTAAACTCTTGACCCCTGCTGATAATAAGAAAATCCAAAGAGGGTTACAATAGACTTCTGTCCCTAAACAATTAACGTTGATAACTTTTCAGACAAAAACAATGTTGGCTTCATTATCAACTGGGACCTCTTCTGGGAGATATCATCCTTCTGCATATGGGATGGGCTGTACCCCAGTAGATCTGGTGCCAGGTTCCTCTCAACAAACATTTTAAAACTAATATAGACTTCAAGATTTTCTAGCTTTATGCAGATTGATAACCATGACCTTGCAGTAAAATGTATCAAATGTGCAATGTGTTTACCTAAAGATGTGCATTACTGTATATTATCTCTACAATTACATATTACAGATCCATTAAAGAATCCAGACATTTTGATAATGTTAATAACTTAATAAGTATCACTAGTTGTCTTATAATCTCTGTGCAGTCCTACTTCTCTCAGAATCCCTTAATAGAACATTACTTGATATTAGAGAATTAACTAGTAAGAACATTTACATAAAATGTCTTATTGCTGACAGTAACTTGGTAGTGAGGGGCTTGCAGTACTTATAAAAGCTGCCCCACTGAAATTTAATTTTACTCATTCGGCTCATCAAGGGAAGTGAGGCTGTGGTTTGGAGAATATCTTCTCAAGCAGTATAAATTGCCATCCTTGGCAGTTTCATTTTCTTGCTGTTGCAATTTAAAGAGTACCACATTCCCCTTTACTATAAATTTATTGTCTGACGAAATATAGCGCTTTGTTAGTTAATTCATTTTTGGATTTATTATCTGTAGTAATAGCTAGTTATGATAACAATTTTCTAATAGTAGGTGTTTTCCAATTCTTTTGCTGATAATCAATTCAATCCCAAAGCTATGCTTTTGGTCTTATTCAACATATCAGCCAGTCAACACACAAAACTGGGGTCACACATTAGGTCTGACTTTGATGAATCTCACATCTATAGGACATGGCAGTTGGCCAGGGTGACTAAACTTCAGGAGGAAGTCACTAACCTGCATTATACTAAACAATTAGCAGATCTTGCCCAGATGTCCTTTAGGGAGATAATGTGCACTGCCAATGTGGCACATGAGGAGACTCTAAATTGGAGAGATAAAAACAGCTGGGTCATGGTCAAACATATGTGCAAGGTAAGAGGTGCCCACTGCCGGTGGCATTAACCCTAGAGTCTCAGGTTTCCAACCATTTTCAGGACTCTGTGGAGCTGGATGGTGGCTCTGAAAACCCTGAGGTTATAGGCAGGAATGAAGAGCCACAATGGATCACCTTAAAAACCAATCCAACGAAAGACAGAAGACTGATAGTGGGGGACTCAGTCATTAGAGGAACTGAGACACACCTCTGCTCCAGAGACAGTGAGTTCCCTACAGTGTGGTGCCTTCTGGGTGCACAGATGGAGAGCTCCCTGGAAGGGTGACTAGGCTCTTGTCTGGACAGGTGTTGAATCCAGTTGTCATTGTCCATACTGCTGCAAAAGACATACATGAAGATTGGCTATCAGCTCTGCAATCTAGTTTAAAGAGTTAGGTGTCAAGCTGAGGGGTAGAATTGAGGGGATAGGCTTCTCTGAAGTTCTTCCTGTGCCAGTCCAGGTAAGACTGAGGAGATCAGAAAGATCACATGTGGCTCATATCTTGGTTTGGGGTAGAAGGGTGTAGGATTGTGGAGCATTGGGATGCCTTTTGGAGCATATGGGACTTGTTCCACTGTTACGGGTTACATTTGAATCAGAGGGGCACCAATGCGTTGGGGAGGCATATGAGTAGGTTAGACAAGGATTGTTTAAACTAGGGAATGGGGGAGGCATGGAAATTAGGACAGGGCAAGTTTAGAACTTTATGAAGGAACAAACAAAAGAGGAATAATAAATATGCATTGTAACTTAAATTCTACACTAGAAAAAGTAATGCATAAAATAAATTCTTGCCTTAATGCTAGGAGCATTAAGAATAAAATAAATAAGTTGGAGCTTTGATATAATAGGAATATCACAAACATGGCTAATTAATAGAGATGGGCTAGATTATGACCTACACGAGTACACTTTATTTAGGAAAGCCAGCCAAAACCAAAAAAGTGAAGGAGTGCCATGCATGTTAAAATTTAAATGCAACACTTCTTCAGCCACAGCTTAGTGAGGATGTTTGGATTTGGTTACACAGCATTAGGGATCAAGGCGTCATATTAGGAGACAATACTTTAAATGTAAATCTTTTTGATAATACTGTATTAAAAAGGTAAGTTTAGAGGGAGATAATAAAAATAATAATAATACATTTTATTTATATAGCGCCTTTCCATGCTCAAGGCACGTCACAGAGTTTAAGAAAGAACAGCAGGGTATACAGTATATAGCATTGTACTAAACCAGATAAATAAATAAAGAAGAGTAAGATAGTAAATTCAGAGAAAAGCCTAAGAGACAACATAATTGATGGTCTCACACACACACACACACACACACACACACATACACAGGTTACATGAGCTTCTTGACAGAGAAGTAAACTGAGAGAAGGGTAATAAAGTCAAGTAGAGCTAAAAGCCTTCCTGAACAGACGAGTTTTGAGTTGTTTTTTAAAAGAATTCATGGAGTCAGCTGACCTGATTAATTTTGGTAGGTCATTCCAGAGTCTGGGCGCTATACAGCTGAAGGCCCTGTCACCCGTGGAGTGTACATTAGTGAGGGGCACAACAAGATTGCCAGAATCAGAGGACGTTAGTGGGTGGGCAGGCACATAGTGATGGAGAAGGTCACTGATGTAGTTTGGCGCGAGGTTATTTAAGCCTTTGTAGGTTATTAGTAGGATTTTATATTCGATTCTGTAGGACACAGGGAGCCAGTGAAGGCGGAGCAGGATGGGTGTGATGTGCTCGCTGCTGCTGGTTCGAGTAAGGACTCTTGCAGCTGAGTTTTGAATAAGCTGGAGCTGTGATATAAGATTAGAAGGGGCACCTGCCAGTAGGGAATTACAATAATCGATGCGGGATGTGATAAAAGCATGGACAAGTTTCTCAGCATTAGAGAAGGAGAGGAAGGAGCGAACACGGGATATGTTACGGAGGTGAAAGTAAGAAAGTTTCTTAATGTGATTTATGTGGGCGGAATAAGTGAGGGAGGAATCAAAAATGACACCAAGATTTTTTACAGTGGAGGCAGGTCTGATGAGATCACTGCCAAGATGGACTGGGAAGGAGCTCATTTTATTAAGTTGCATTTTAGTCCCAATTTGCAGGAGTTCAGTTTTGTTGCAATTTAATTTTAAACAGTTCTGCTCCATCCAGGTTTTAATTTCACTGAGGCTGGTTGTGAGCTGAGAAAGCTCTGATGAAGTTCTACTTTTAACATTGAAGTAGAGTTGAGTGTCATCTGCATAAAAATGATAACCCAGTCCATAGCTACGGATAATATGGCCAAGGGGAAGCATATAAATACAGAAAAGCAGAGGGCCGAGGACAAAGTCATTGGAGACTTTAACTACCCAAATATTAACTTTACTAACCTTACATTTAACGGTGCGCAAGAACAGGCATTTTTAGATGTAATCAATGACTGTTTTTAACACAGTCCAGATTTAGTATTCTGGAATAATCAGGATAGAATTGAAGTGGTTGATCCACTCGGGTCAAGTGACCATAGCATAATACAATTCTCAGTGTTTTGGCAGTGTGCATATTGAAAAAAAACCTTTAATTTTAGTAGGGTAAATTCGGAGCAGATGCAGCAAAAACCCAAGTAAGGTAAATTTGGATAAGACAGTTGAGGAGATGTTAGTAAGGTTTAAAAGTGTTTTACATGCAATGCAGAAAAAGTTAATCCAAAATTAAGAAGCAGTGCAAAATTAAAGAAAACTTTGAAGTGGATACATAAGGAGCTAAAAATAAGTTACAAAGGAAAAAATGACTCAAAAAGATTCTTTAGTATTTAGTAGTAAAAAAACTGTCAAGAAGGAGGTGAAAATAGGAACAATAAAGGTAAGCTAGAATATACAGAGTGCAATAGCAAATCCTTTGAACTTGTGCTTTATTGACATTTATTTGTGTGAAGAACTTGATAACCTCCCAAAAGTAACAGGAGCCACTTAGTGACTTGCAAATTGTAGAGGAAGAAGTACTGCTTAGATAAAATAGGCTAAAACCTAATAAATAATCAGTAAGGTCATATTTCACTAATATGCTGGAATTCTATGAGGAAGGAACAAAAGCATACAATAAGAGAAGTGCATATGATATTACAGTAATCCCTCCTCCATCGCTGGGGTTGCGTTCCAGAGCCACCCGCGAAATAAGAAAATCCGCGAAGTACAAACCATATGTGTATATGGTTATTTTTATATTGTCATGCTTGGGTCACAGATTTGTGCAGAAACACAGGAGGTTGTAGAGAGACAGGAACGTTATTCAAACACTGCAAACAAACATTTGTCTCTTTTTCAAAAGTTTAAACTGTGCTCCATGACAAGACAGAGATGACAGTTCCGTCTCACAATTAAAAGAATGCAAACATATCTTCCTCTTCAAAGGAGTGAAGCAAACAAATCAATATGTCTGTTTGGCTTTTAAGTATGCGAAGCACCGCGGCACAAAGCTGTTGAAGGCGGCAGCTCACACCCCCTCCGTCAGGAGCAGGGAGAGAGAGAGAGAGAGAGACAGAGAAAAACAAACAAGCAAAAATCAATACGTGCCCTTCGAGCTTTTAAGTATGCGAAAGACCGTGCAGCATGTCGTTTCACGAAGCAGCTGCACACAGAAGGTAGCAACGCGAAGATAATCTTTCAGCATTTTTAGACGAGCGTCCGTATAGTCTAGGTGTGCGAACAGCCCCCCCTGCTCACACCCCCCTACGTCAGCGCAAGAGAGAGAGAGAGAGAGAGAAAGTAAGTTGGGTAGCTTCTCAGCCATCTGCCAATAGCGTTCCTTGTATGAAATCAACTGGGCAAACCAACTGAGGAAGCATGTACCAGAAATTAAAAGACCCATTGTCCGCAGAAATCCGCGAACCAGCAAAAAATCCGCGATATATATTTAAATATGCTTACATATAAAATCCGCGATGGAGTGAAGCCGCGAAAGGCGAAGCACGATATAGCGAGGGATTACTGTATTTATTTTTCTTTGATTTTCAGAAAGCTTATTATAATGTCCAGCATGAGGTTATTGATCAAACTAAAAGAAGTGGGAATTCAGGGCACAGTCTATAGGTGGATACAAAATGGTCTCAAACACAGGAAGCAAAGGGAAATGGTGAGGGAACTTTTTCAGAATTAGATGATGTTAAAAGTGGTGTCCCTCAATGCTGGGCTGCTGTTCTTTTTAATATGCATAGATTATCTGGACAAGAATATAATCAGTAAACTGGTTAAATTTGCAGATTATACCAATTTCGGTGAAAGGGCAGATAATGTAGAATGAGCTAAAACAGAGACTTGGGCAGATTTATGGCAGATTAAATGTAATATAAGTAAATGTAAAGTATAACTTAGGAAGTAGAAATGTTAGATTTCAATATACAGTGGGATGTTTGAAAATTAAAAGTACACCTTATGAGAAGGACCTAAGAATTACAGTGGACTTATCACTATCTACAGTTAGTCCAAAACATCAGCAAGAATCAAAGATTTGAGTATATCTCAGATGTCTTAGCTTCATTACACCGGCTGCCTGTGGGCTTAAGAAACGATTTAAAGATATTTTTAATTGTCTAAAAGTCTCAAAACAATACAACACCACCTCAAACTTTGGAAATTTTGTTCTAATTTTAATGTTTGATCTGCTAAGGATAGAGCTGCCAGGGAAGAGGAAAAGAGGAAGGCCTAAGAGAAGGCTTATGGATGTGCTGAGAGAGGACATGCAGGTGATGGGGGTAACAGAACAAGATGCAGAGGACAGAAAGATATGGGAGAAGATGATCCACTGTGGCGACCCCTAACAGGAGCAGCCGAAAGAAGAAGAAGATCTGCTAACACTGGTTTGCTCAGTATTCCAAGAGTTGGACTTTTTCTTTTGTGCATAGAAACTGGAACACTTCAAAAATACTAAAAACTCACCTTTTATGTTGACTTAAAATATTCTTAGCATCACTAGCATTTCACATTGTGTAAGGAGGTGGCGATTAGATTTTCTCACAAAATACTTTTTATTTGTTGTTTTATAGACTGGTCACTAATCACAAACTTTTGTGTGTTTGCTTTTTTCCTGTACTCAGTGCTGGTGCGATGTGCCACGGCTCTCCGGCCTGCGAAGATGAACCAGGCACCGCAAGAGAATCCCGTTAATGGTGACACATTCATGGACTGCAGAATGCCTACGCGGGCTGCATAGTCTTTTGGCCTTGAATCTTCTACAGGCTTACTTTCTCTGGCTAGAGTTTGTTTTTTATATCCTTTTCTTCCTGTTCATCAGACCACAGCATTTATTGTTATGCTGGACATTGTGTTACACACTGATGCTGTTTAATATAACTGTTAACAAATAACTATTCTTTACCTTTTTAATTTGTTTTGTTTAGTTATTTGCTTTCTTTTATTTAGTTATTGCTATTATAAAGTACTGTATGAAAACGTGCCATATAAACAGATGTTGCTGTTGTTATTAGAACATTAGTATAGGAATGTGCCTAGACATCTCTTCTGCACTGGCAAAGTATTTTCAAAATTAATAAAACAGTGAGCTTGTGCCAGGAGTAGAACTGTGGTAGAGAATGAACCACTAACCGTATAGTTAATAGTCAAGGCTCCAATGAGGAGCACCCAGAGGAACTCCCAGCCATGTTGGAAATCACCTAATCTTAAAGGATTTGAAGACGAATGTTTTTTGATTAGTTGAATTTTCAATGTAATTATGATATGTCAGTAAAAAATATTTAGATTGACATGGTGCCCCAGATGTTAGGGCAGCTGCCTTATAGCTTTGGAAACCTGAATTCAAATAGAGTCTGGCCATTGTTTGTGTGGAATTCTGCAAGTTTTCGCATATCTGCACAGGTTTCCTGTGGGTCCTCCAATTTTTGTCCATATTTAAAAAAACGTGCAGATTCTAAATTGGCCAAGTATGGGTGAGGAAAAGTATGTGACGTTTGCCAATGACAGACTAATGCTACAGCATATCCAGAGCGGGTTCCTACCTGAACCTGATGCTGCCAGCATAAATGTTAGTGCCTGTGACTTTCTATTGGAATAATACAGTCCTAGAAAACAAACGAATGTCTATGTCAGGAACCCTCACCTAAGCAATACAGAGAGAAAAGAGATGGATAATTACTTACCTGTAGCTTCAAGCACAGTTCCAGAAGATTACCTATTATTGGAATCAGTAGCAAATGTGCTATATTACCTTATAAATTTGCAATCTGCACTCAGGTTCAATAAGCTTATGGGTAAAACCTTTACTGTGTTACTATCTTTCCTAATGGCCTTATAAATTCTCCCTCACTGCCAAAGTATTTTTGATGTTGTGAAAAACCTTAAAAGCTATCCTTCCTGTCCAGCTAAAAAGCCAAGCTGGAGCCAAATTCTCTCTCTCTCTGCAGCAAATCTGACTGCCAGTGCAATAAAACCCCCTCAACAGGCAGACTTACAGAAGCTAAATTAATCAGCACGATAAAAACAGATGTCTCTTTGTGGAAACATCTATATTTTTGTTTTTCAGAAAATTTCACAGATGGTTTTCATAAATCACTCATAAATCATTCATTAATCATCTTATCTGCTAGTAAATATGCCAGCCTTAAGATGTCTGCTTTGCTCAGGATCTGCACATTTTAGTGGCTTTATATGGCAGGACCGCAGAAAGCACTTTGCTGAATGTGGAGGGAATCTCTTGCTTGCTGCTGTGCTGGTCCTGATAAGTAGCATACCAGGTGTCTGCCTGTGCCACGGCCCTCTCAGACTTCACATTCAAATAAGAATCTTAGATAGATAGATAGATGCCTTATAACCCGGAAGTGCGTCATAATCCCATGACAGGAAGTAACGATGTACTCCCGGGTTGAAGATAAGGACTGTTTACCCTGACCCGGAAGGAATAAGGACTTGTGGGTAATGGAACAGAAACACCTCCGGGTCAGGGGGGTATAAAGGACTCTGGGAAAGCCCAGACATTGAGCTGACCTGGGAGGTAGGGTGGCTAAGTGTCTGGGAGAGGAGGAGTGAGTATTGAGAGAATTGTTGTATTTATATGAGTAGTGTGGAGTGGAAGGTGCTTGGTGCACTGCATTAAAAGAAAATAAAGAAGTCTTGGACTTTCACCTGGTGTTTGGAGTGGTACCTGAGGGTTCAAGAGGTGGATCAGAACCTCTACTGCTACAATAGATAGATAGATAGATAGATAGATACTTTACTGATTCCTGAATGGAAATTCAATTGTTCTAGGTGTGAAAGAGGAAATAAAAGAATTATGTACAACAGTACAAACAGAGCAACCCAAAACACAGTGCAAAAAAACAAACTATATACAAAATATTACTATAATGCCATAATACTAAAAAGAATTAGTATCTTAATGCTAGCTTGTCTTTTATAACTGGCTTCTGTGAAGGTAGGCCAGATGGAAGGTGAAGTTATACAGTTTCTTGGATGCATGGGAAAAAAAAAAGAAAAAGAGTCCAAGTAGCAGCTCTTCACACGCTGTGGTGAAATGAACCAGTGGCTCATGGCGCTCCTCAACGTGTCAGTAGAATGGCTCAGATATATTAGCCATGGTTACCATCATCTTCTTTTCTGCCACCTTCTGTAGTGATCATTTTATTCAGGCATTTGGCATTTCCTTCCCTTCTATACGATTTACACTATAGAAAACTATGGAGTTATTTGAGGTCTACTTTGCATCTCCTCTATTAAAAGCACATTAGTTAGGCATACTATGAATGTTGCTTTGTGTTTATCTCCATATTTATCCTTTAGTAATGTTTTTAGTAGTTTGGTGTCCTTGTTGTTCATTTTGGGTTTGGGAATAGCTCAAGGGTGTCCTGATCATCTATGCTATGCCTAACTAACCCATGTTACTGTTCATATTAAATGTGCTTTCAAATGAGCAGATACAAAGTAGACCTCCATTAACCCCTTCTTCTTCTATAGTGTAAATTACCGTTTATTATTAAAGACTAGAAAAAGAGCCCGTTTTGACAACATAAGATGAAATGGGCACGAGTTTATGTCAGCAGTGTATGAAGAACAAATGATAAGTAACGAAGAAGTTGTTTTGTAATGATTGTAGTCCGCTTTACTCATTACTGTACAGGCTTGTACTGTTAGTTGATGAATTTTCCAGGCCTATAGTATAATGAATGTTCCAGTACAATATGGAATAGTAATAGCTATAAGCACCACAAACCTGATATAGGTGTATTGAACTAATGCGTAATTGAATCAGAATGCGTAATTAGGCCTCGAGCTGTAGTCGAAATCGCCTTTCAGGCCTCTAGAGCTTTAATCGAAGTCGCCTTTCTCTTTGAATTTTTGCGGCCGTAAATCCGCCGCCTGCCGCGATGTTGGGGTTGGATGTTGGTTGAAGTCGCCTTTATCTTTGAATTTTTGCGGCCGTAAATCCGCCGCCTGCCGCGATGTTGGGGTTGGATGTCGGTTGAAGTCGCCTTTCTCTTTGAATTTCCGCGGCTGTAAATACGCCGCCTGCCGCGATGGCGGTCTCGTAAGGTTTTTCGGGCAGCTGTGCAGAAGGCGACTGCGCATTCGGCTTTGGACAGACGTGAGTGAGTGAGTGAGGAGGCAGGCAAATTATATGTATTAGAATTGTTATTTTTAAATTTACAAGTATGCTTACTCAAAGCCATATTAGTATATGGCACACCTACTTGACCTACTAGCTATATATGTTAGTCATGCTACAAAGCCAGTCAAAAACAGTGATTGGTATAAAATATTTTTTATATGGAATTTTGTATAATATGGAGTTCAGTAGCTGCTGATATGCCACATAGGATGGGTGCACACAATTTTCTACCTGAGACTCAATTTTCTGAATAAAGTATATGGACAATGTTGTGTACCAGTCAATGTACTACTGGACTTTAATGGCCTAGATGGCCAGCTCAGTCCCTGCCACTGACCATCTGTTTGTCCCTTTTAATCTGACTGTTTTCCATCTGTGATAAATGTATGTGGACAATTTTACAGCATTGTACCACATCCCTATATTGTTTAGTTACCTTGAATAAAGGCATCAGTTAAAGATAAAACAATAATAAAGGTCATATCGTGTAGATACACATAGAGAACACATCATACACATACAAGTGTCACTTCTGTCAAGGGCTTTCTTCAACAATTTTCTCATATTTAGTCAGACCCACTTTGTTCCAATAAATTCACTGAATTTGCAGATGTTTGCTTGCGTGAATGTTTTGGGCAGAAATTCAATGTGTAAAGAAATGTTTTGTAACATTTGTGTGAAGCTTAGTTTGAACATCAATTTAAGTCTACATCCTCACCAAAGACCTTGTTTTAAAATAAATTTACATGTTCTCTTCATTAATTGAAATACTTCTCTTAAATCTATTCTTAGTCTTTCTGTTTTGACCTGCTGCTTCACCACTTCAGCAGACCAGATTAGATCCTAGCTTATCTGTGTGCATCCGCAGATTGTTAGGTTGCTCACATAGGATCTTCTGGTTTTCTCTCACATCTCACAGATGTATGATTTACTGTACATTAACTAACAGCTCTTTGGCTGTGTGCCTGACTTGTACCAAATGCTGCCTTGTGAGTAGATAGCTTCAGAAATAAGAGGCATGAATGAATTACAGTGTGAGCCCATCAATGGTAATAGTATTGGTCTATAAAGAAAATTGCTGCCATTTCAGCCGCTACTATTATTTTAGATATGGTGCCTTTCACCGTTATTGTCATTTTTATGCACATTGCAGGCACAATATAGGAAAACATCTTCCATATGTATTACTTATTATTTGACTGACACCTTTACCCAAATGACTTACAGTATTTGAGATAGTACTGGTTATATTTCTTTTTTTTTCCAATCAGAGTGCTGGCATGTGAAGTGACTTGCTCATTGCCACACAATGTCAGTAGCAGGCAGGGTAGACTGAGGGTTTGAAGTCCAAATCCTGAACCACTGTGCCACACTGCCTACCATGAAACCCTGCAAGGCTTTTAAGTGACTCACACTGAATCACACGGCAAATTAAGGGTGGGTGATTGAAAACATTATGTAATACACCAATCACAGCAAGTCTCCAACACCTTTTAAGAAAAAAAAGAACTTGAGATCAAAGCCTTACTAAGAGTGTGTGTAACAAGAGCTTGCCTTACCTGTTCAGCAAGGAGTGACGCTAGACTAGAGTATGCATCTGCAAAATGGGGGCCATGCTGTATAGAGCTCCTCAATAGTTGTTCGGTGTCTTCCTCCTTTCCCTTTGATCTGGAAATATAGAGCACACTTACTATAATGCACACCAGTCCAAAGCATTTGTTCTCTTCAAATAAGAGATGTCTGACTAACAACAACAAAGGCTAAGAGTAGTTTTCTGGATATACCCAGGCTAGCCTGTTCCCTTAAATCCCTACTCCCATTTCATTTGTGTGGTCTTGGCCATCTTTACAGATGAGATCTTTTCTCATGTTCATGTTTATTACTGTTAGTACCATGACGCTGATGTCGACTCATTTCAAAATAACGCCATCCACAGAAAAGAAGAAGGAAGAATCATTCAGTGCACCAGACACTCACATGGGAGGAACCTTTTTATTACAATTAAAGTGGGCATTGAACGTTGAAGTTCATCGGGGAGAGAAAATGTATTGTTACTAGATCAGGACTTAGTTTAAACCATAAGTGTCTGTGTGCCCTTCCATTTTACATGAATGAGGCTGTATTCAGTTTCTACTCATATACCCATAGCAGCTTGGAAGAGCTTGAAGAGCTTTCCTCAACTCTGCCTGGATTTTTTGCATGGCTCCATATTGACAATCTGAAATACTTTGCTATATGTCTTCAAACTACAGATGCCATGGGTGATCCATTAATTTTATTGGGAAAATTGGAGAATGTTTCCATAGACACATAGTTGCTCACACATTTTTTTTAATGAATCCAGATACGATGGTTGAAAACTCATCCAGATCTGTGTCTCAGTTTACTGAATTGAATTAATCCTGTAGTTTGTCCACCATTGATCCACTTTTCTTATGGGTCCTTACATTTCAGACTTTTCTTGTAAGTTGTAACCAGAATTACTAAGGGTAGTCTTCCTGTCTGAGGTGAGGGCAGGGTAGTGTACTGTGCAACAAGTCTTTTATAACTCATTCAAACCACATCAGTCTGTTTCTTTACACCAAAATATTTAATCATCTCCATACAAATCATTTGCCTCAGCTCTGCTCTTGTCTACCCACTTTTCAGTTTAGACTTAGATTTTCTAAACCTTCTGTTTTTCTGCTCAGTGTTGCTAGGAGCTGACAGGGGTTGGCAATCCTACTCCTAGGGGGGCTTCAGTATCTCCAAGCTTTAACTTCAACCAGTTTCTTAATTAGAAACCAATTCTTGTGGTTAATGGAGCATGCGGTTTAATTAGATGTCATGCTCTCAGTTCCTGTTATTGTTTTGCTGTGCGAAATTCCTGGTTACATATGTTTTACTTTGGCAGGAAAATCAACAATATGTTTTATGAAGTGGAGGATTCACCAAGATTTTTAACTTTTTTCTTAAATATTTTAGTAAAAGAACCATGTGATTAACAGCATATATACAGGTGAAAATGGTTCTGAGTTAGCTGCTTATCTCTTGGCATCCTTGGTATTTATATCTCGTTGTTTAATGCCTACTAATTAAGAAGAAAAGTAACAAGCTTAAAATTATCATCCAACAAGACAGTGAAATATACAGTACAAACCAAACAGGCTCCTGTTCATCAGAATTTTTCATACAGTGAAGGGTTGCCAAGTCAGGCTTGAGTTATCACTGGTGAATAATGTTCACAAAAGATCCTGAGCAGGATGAGGTCTTTGCTTCCACAAATCTGAGTTCCCTTCCTTCCATATAGCACTGTAGATCCAGCCTCGTGCAATTAGGGTGATAAAAGACAGTAAAAGTACCACAGGGAACCTTGTAATAGAAAGGCCATCAGAGGCAATGACTAAAAACCTCCTCATGCCAGAGACAATGGCCCCTGAGAGGTGGAAATCCTGAAGTATGCATGGTGACTAGAAATAAACCCTCAAAAGAATGCTTATTAGCCTGGGAGAAAAGCGAACAGGTTCACTTCAAGTGACAGAGAGTAGGAAGATCGCAAGGACAAGGCTGACAGTACAGGGCAGGTGTCTCACCATACATCAAAAGGGCTGATAAAGGATGAATGGCAGGAGGCCAAGAGGCAGCAGCAGCAACAGAGATATCTTTTCTTTTATTAGAAGGGACACTGTTCTCTACAAGATGGAGAAACATGTGGAGATCTGCTGGAGGAACTGAGTGTAACGTTGGGAGTAGTAGTCTAGGTACACCAAGGGCTACTAAAGGGACCTCTAGCCCGATGACCCAACAGCCAACATGAGCAGTCATTGATGACAGAATTAATTCCAAGTTTCAGTGACTTTAGCATTGGACTGAAATCCACCTCCGCCATGAGGGAAAGCAAGTCTGGATTCAAAGGTTACTTGGGTCAAAGGCACACTGGACAGGGCTGAAAGGAATAAGGAGAAAGAGAAATAAAAGGAAGGAAGGAAGGAGGGAGGAGCGCTTTTATGCTAGCTAGGGGCTGGGCACACAGATGAGTGACTGGTGATGAAAGAAACAATTTGTACAAAACTGAATTTGCAGTGAAAGTCAGTATTGTGCCTCCCAAACAAATTGTGAAACAAATGGCTTTTCTTTTCCTGCATAATGTGTGCCACTGACACAAGAAGAAAAGGGTTAATTTCCTGTCTGGAAGTGTTTTCTTGCATTAATTCCGCATATGTCTGCCTGTTATTTAGTATTTAACTAAAGATCTCTAGTGAGAAAAAAAGAAAAAAGAATGTGTAGAGCCATAAGATGTGTGTAGTGGTTGTTCTGGTAAGATGACACCAGATGGGAAGTGACTTACAATTTGTTTTCCAGTGGAGAAGGCACACTAACAGGCATGATGGTGTGTCTTCATGTGGAAAATATGTAGCATATTGTTTTTAAAAAGCGCACTGTGCACCTCCATGATAATGTGAATGAAAGCCATAAATAAAATTCATTTGACTGACGTGCTTCCAGTTACCTGCATGATGCAGCTGTGATGAAAAACATCTAAAGACGGAAGTGTGAATGAGGACTTTGGGAGCAGTGTTCCTTGTAGTCCACTCTAGAAAACAGATTATGAAACCAGTAGTCTTCCTTTTGCTCCCTGCATGACAACTTACTTTTTCCACTCTGCAAGGAGGGTGGTCCGCAAAAGGTTTCAAGTTCAAACCCTGTTACAGGTGCAGTCCAAAATCGTGTATTTTACTCTTTGGTAGTTGTGGAATGTTTGCATGAGTCTTGTAACAATTACACTTCTTTGGTACATAAATATGTTATTTGCATTTAAATCAGTATGTATGAATCATGAATTAATAAAAAGCAACAGATGCTCTCAGGTAAAGATTTCTTAATTTAATAGTGCAAAATCAAATAAGAACAAATCACCCATAAGGGGACTGAACAGAGTATGAATAGTGTTTTCCTAATGGGACTTCAGCTTTTTTTTTAGCTGCCTCTTTAGTCCAAACACTATAACGCTACTAAAGCTTGCAATGGCCAGCAATCATTAGGCAGTCTGACATGAACAATGTGCTGGAATCCAGTCCAGAGATCATTGCTGCATAACACATGACGCTATCAGGATAATGGCTCTGTCTCCCAGCAATTCTTAATTAAATATATGTGTTCAGAAAATCGATGTCTTGGCCTATGCTGTGGTGAATCTACAAAAAGATTCTCAACTACAGCAAGTTCACATTTATTAGCATGTGTTACAGCACAACAATAGTCCTATGCATCCCATTTTTTATATGTTGTGGCCGGTAAGGTGTGGCTTAGAGCCCAAATCCCAGACACGGGTCCCAGATTAAAAAGACCTTTTATTAGCACAAATTTCTCATATAAATAAAAATGATTACACTCACAATATGTTCTGTTTTTCAAGCCTGCCAAGCAAAGCTTTGCCCACTTCCTCCCAACTCTGACCCCTCGAGTAAGGCAGAGTGGCAGTTTTTTTATCGGACTTGGGAGTACTTTGGATGCTAGAGCAGTATACCCAGAAAGCATTTCTTGATTAGACAGAACAGCCCTGAAACAAAGAAGCTCCCAACTCTCCCGGCAGCTGCCCCTGGAGGTCCACAAGGATCTTGCCTGAACTGCAGTTCCCATGAACTCCTATGAGAGTCCAAACCAGAGGCCCGCTAGAAAAGCACTCAGTTTTAGCACTCCCTCACAATGATTTCCTTCATCTGGGTGTTATCAATACCATCATTCTCCTCTACATCTAGAAAGTTGTACTTTTTGTCGGCCTCCCAGCTTCTTATTACCATCTGGTCATTCAGTTGTATGTTTTGGCTTCTTACTAGCTTGGACTTACTAACTTACAGAACAGGTGGTTGATTTTATTATGGTCATTGACTTCAAATCCAGTGCCTTGACCGTGGAAAATCCCTCACTGGATAGGCATGTTTCACTGTTCTTTAGTGGCATCCAATGTCCTATAGCCACATTTTTGTCTTTTATTGTTTCATCAACTTATCAACAGATCAAGTTATAGTTGGATAATCCCGATAGCTGCCAATGTACTTATACCCATATTTCTTAGATACTTCCCCAACAGTGATACAACTATTTTACTTACCTGCAGTTGATTTTTACATCTCTAAGACACTCTTCAACAACCCTCCTGTTCATCTGGCAGGATACCATTCCTGGGTAATTGGCTATATATCCTGTTTGTCAGGCTGTAGTACATGGTAAAAAGGCAAGTACTGGGGTGATAATACCTTTGGCCCTTAGAATCCTGCCTTTAGATATAAGGAATTTAGTTCCAGATATTAATCACTGAGGGGTACTTCTTGGATCTTTTATGATGTAATTTGTGGCCCTGGTCAGGTTTTCAAACAGGGTACGTAGATACTTAAGCCATAACTTTGTCAGGTTTTCTGCCCCATGGGATTTCCAGTTGTACACTTGCTTTGTGATTTTAGCTATTTTTTCAACTGTACAGTAAAATATGACAATATGTCTGCTGTTATATGCGTATGGCCCTATCTTTCCTATTGAAAGTCTTCTTATTATTACATACAGACAACTTTATCATCAAGAATTCCACATCAGAAGTCTTTTTCTTATTCTTGAGAATGATCGTTATTTTGGCCATTCATCTGATGATAACATGATGGTAGTGATTGTTCCCCTTAATATACCATGCCAGCCTCTCAGTTTAATTTGAATACTTCGCTCCAGTTCTTCAATGTGTTGTTCATTTTTTACTTCTTCAGTATGATGTTGATTTTCAAGCATATCTGACATGTTGGAACGTCTTTCTTGAGTTCATTTAGGGCTGCTAGATCTTTCTTTTATGATTCAATGGCCTCCTGAATTCTCTTTTTCCAGGCTGGTTCTGTGGGCAGCCAGTGATTGTGTGACCTTGTTAGCTAAGGTGGCAGCAGCTGCATACATGAGCTCATTGACTCTATTGTGTTCACTAAGGCCGTCAGTTCTATTTTGATTAGTTTCACTTTAATCTTACTCTCCATCCCCCTTGCTTCTTCATCTTTGACAGTGTCTCATATGAGAGGAAAGACGCCTCACGTCTGGACAAACTGGTGAGGAAGGCAAGCTCTATTGTTGGCATGGAGCTGGACAGTTTAACATCTGTGGCAGAGCGAAGGGCGCTCAGCAGGCTCCTATCAATTATGGAGAATCCACTGCATCCACTTAATAGTATCATCTCCAGACAGAAGAGCAGCTTCAGCGACAGACTGCTGTCACTGTCCTGCTCCACTGACAGATTGAGGAGATCGTTTCTCCCCCAAACTATGCGACTCTTTAATTCCACCCGGAGGGGTAAATGTTAACATTTAACATTATACATAGTTATTGTCTGTTTTTCACCTGCATTATTATCATTCTTTAATTTAATATTATTTATTGTATCAGTATGCTGCTGCTGAAGAATGTGAATTTCCCATTGGGATTAATAAAGTATCTATCTATCTATCTATCTATCTATCTATCTATCTATCTATCTATCTATCTATCTATCTATCTATCTGGCTTGCTGTTCTCGTACACTGTTGTCTGTGACTGGTGGATGATGCATATGAGGAGAACTGGAGGTTTGTTCATCCAAACTGTCAGTAATTTTGAGTGTTTCTTTAACACCTGTTTGGATTTCTCTAATTGTGGATCTTCTCTTACTGGTTAAAGCATCTGAATTCATATCGGGAAAGATGTTCTTCAAACTATGTATGTTGCTTGGGTTGTGTCACCACCAGTCCCTTTAGCATCAGCATATTAACTGCACCATATCACATTCTTGTATTGTTCAATTGTCCACTGTTGGCTTGTATTCTTTTGAGTTGCCTTAGACAATTTGTGTTGGATTATACAGGTCAGGTTCAGATATACTCTGAATCAGAGTACTAGCCGAGTCATTTTTTGTTTGATGGCAGAAATGGAACACCTCATCTAGTTCCTGCCAAGCACGGAATTGTTCCCTTGCTCTAAATCAATTCTCTTTATATTACTTAACTGTGTTCTCTTAATTCTGGTATTCATGTTTAATAAATCGGTTTGGAGGCCAATTACCCTTAACTCTGTTTGCTGTCCGTGGTTGGTTCTCATATGTTTCTCCAACACCTTGACCATGCTGGGTGTTACCTAGGTGCAGAACTCAATGAACGTGGCCTGGTCAGCATCATGTGGAGTGAAGCTGAAACTTTGCTGGCTTTATTATTATTGGCAGTAGTATTATTTACTTAATGTTCATAATGTGTGGATGGTTATTTTATGTCCAAAACGTTCACACTGTAGTAAAGTTGACAGCTCCATAGTCCTGGCTTCAAATTCTAGCCAGTTCACAACCTGTGATGGATTTATAGAAAAGCGCCACACAAACAGTGGCCACAGCCTTGCTCTTGGCATTTGTGTATTTAATTAAGCTAGATGCAGGCAAAGACGCAGTTTGATTTTACTTGTGTTTGTTATGTAGTTTGTGTGTTTATGTATGTAAATGTTCTACAGTTTAGCTGTTTCGTGTTAATCAATCATGCACATGCTCTTAGCCTGAATTCAGCAAAAATTAACTGAACTGAAGTTAATTCAATTGATTATTGTGCACACTGCAGAATCCTTCTACCTGGAGGATTGTTTAGCCATAAACACCCAGCAGAATCATATATATTTTGGTTTATATCTGTGTTACATTATAATAATTGATTTGCAAAGCTGAGACTAAGTTTGCTGTTTTGAGGGCTGAGGACGATACTCTCACAGGGTTGTAACTTCATGCCTTTTCAAGTGTTTTTTTGATGGAAGAATGGTTTATCGTGAACTGTGAGCTGTTCTGTGAGCAAAAATACAGAGGTTTTTACGCATTCCAGATGCAAAGACCTGCAAACAGGCCAGAGATAAATACATACTGTAAGTGTTTTGTACATCCATTCATTGTTACACCAGCACCTACAACAAAAAAGAACCAACTCTAGATGGAAGCCCTGTCCATTGCAGAACATACTCCTGCACCCAATTTAGACATCTTTAGTATTTGGTAGGAAAAGCAAAGCAAAAACCCACAAAGACATGCACAGAATGTGTTGAGTCCACACTGACAAGACCAAGGTGGAATTTAAACAGTGCTAATCACTGTGGTGCCATGCTACTCATATTCTACATACTGTAAATAGATAGATAGATAGATAGATAGATAGATAGATAGATAGATAGATAGATAGATAGATAGATAGATAGATAGATAGATACTTTATTAATCCCAAGGGGAAATTCACATATATACAACACACAGAAAAATATAATTAATAGTATAGAAAACCATTTTGAGTACATTAAGCCTAACTTAGTCTAACAATTTAAATTGACCAAATGTGTGCATAATAACACAAAACTGAGACGACAAAGGTGTTGCTACACTCTCAGATACCTTGTTTCATGAGTAGCAGCTCACTGTGTGAGAAAATACGCCCTAGAAATTTTTTTTGTCAACAATGGTATATTGTAACTTTGTGTGTTTAAACTTACTGAGATGAACTAATTTGTTAGATACGGTTAGGCTTATCAAGCTGAAATTGACTTCACTTATTCAAAAAATCCTGCCCAGTATGAGAATTAAAGATAGAGTATTTTTATGGGATAAAGGTAATACCATCTTGAACTGTGCGATGTTGATGAGCCATCTCAGCATTTTCCAAAGTAGAGGCCATGGGAATGCTATACAGTAAAGAATGTGTTTTGCCCAGAGACATCACAACCAAGCATCCTCTGCAAAGGGAGACACCTTTAGATCTGATCTAATTAATTTGTCAGAAACTTCCAGAAAGAATGACCACTAGCTATAACAATCAGATACACAAGCATTGGAGGAGGAAGGCAGCTACATATTGTTATTACAGCGGACCCAGTGGTTCCTTTATGTTTGTAGATGAACTGCCAGCTTAATGTGGTTAATTGTTAACTACTTTTTACTTTCAGCAACACCAGGCAGTCTGACTTGTGCTGCTTTAGATTGCACAAACTTCTATTGCCATTCTGAGCCCCCTTTCTGCTCGTAGTAGAATCAATCATAACTTGAATCTGCCAACTCCTGCGCTGTTCTGCAAAACCCCAATCCTTCCCTTTGTTTACCATAAATATGCACAAATTGCAATCATATTGTGTATTTGGCGGAGGCTCACAATAATAGTCTGAAATTATGTGGTTGTCACTTAATTTAAAGGTGCCTATTTATATTAAATGTAAATTTTATGGTAGTGTGTGCAACTTGTCCCACTCATGAGGACACAATATCACTGCTTACACTTGCAGTTATTGCAACCAAAGTGCACTTCTCACATACAAAAGAAAACATCTGCAAAAATAATGAGCGTAATAAGATTCTAAAAATGGCAATCGTGGAGAATTCAAGAAAGAAAACAAAAGCACTCATTAAAAGAGGCCTTCAGGCATTTTGTGTTAAAAGAATAATGTTTTGCTGTTCTACTTAAGCTAACAATCTCAAACATGCCTATTGAATTTGTAGGGGTCTGAAACTATGGCTAACACAGATATTTCGATTATTTTGTTAAAAGTTGGAACGCAAACTCTGCCAGCACAGTGCCTTTCTAATGAATTGGGATTGGCCGACAAGGAATCTTCAGCATTGTAATGAAACATTTGGCAGACTCATTTGTCACAGCTGTTCGACAAATGCCAATGACAGATAGCAGTTAAAAGAAAAATAAAAAAGTTTCCAAACTGCAAGGCAACAGGCTCAAGCTACTTCAGTTTGTGAGCTTGGGGAAATTCACAATCTAACTACAAAACATATGGAAATGACCAGCATGCACATAAAGGCAAAGGATATTGAAAAATGCTTTAACCTGATGGGAGCCACCTGCTGCTTGCATACACATCCTCAGGCCATGAACATGCCCATTAAAAGCGTGGTCAACACCCACAGCAGCCTTCGCAATTTTTGCTCCAGACAGGTGGTCAGTTTATACTGTCTCTAAAACGCAGGCTGTGTGTTCCCCAGTGGTTAAAGCCTTGGGTTGTTAAGCAAAAACCTACAGTTTCAATTCCCTCCACTGTTTCGCTCAATGTTTCAGTCGAAGAAATATGACAAGTGTTTATTACTCATGATTTATAAAGCACTTCAGAACAAACTAACTGAACAGGTATGCAGTGGGACATGTGTGCGCTTCAGTAAAGAGGGGCCAGATCTCAACACACGGGGCAGGGAAGTGATCCACTGACTGCAGCTTGGAAAAAAGTACAGCATAGCAAAAGAAATACCAAAAGAAACTGTTTACAGCATTAATAATACTGCCTTGTATCAATTATCAATTTTAGTTTATCATGCCGAATAAAGACAACTAGACCATTAGGTGAGTACATTCATCTATGAGCGTAGGTTTGCACTTCCTGGCTGCTTACACCAGTACTGGAAAAGGCGGTAATGGACTATAATGGGTAACAGGATCAGCAGGAATGGTCTCTGTCAATGATATCTAATGCAATCGTATATACAGAATGTGCGTAATCCAATTCAGAGGCACAAAGGGTGATTGCTTATCATGGCAACTTTGGAATTATGAACGAACTGGCAGTGAGTCCATCATCAGGTCAATGATATATCTAAATGTTATTTTTTCTAAAAATTAATCAGAAGAAATCCTACCTATTCAGGAGGCACACATGTATTACATATGTACGTACATTATTCATGTAATCAAGGAGTGAGGATTAGATCAGATTATATATACTTTATTTGTCCCCAAGAGAAAATTAAAACTTTACAGAAGCTCAAAAGAAGAAAAAAATATAAATATTATAATAAACAAACATCAACGGCCATAAATTTCTGGCTTAGATAATGAAGAGCTGCTGCTGTCAATAACAGGCTTACAGGTGGCAGTAAGATGGTGAGACCTGTCTAGCTGTACCACAGATTTACAGTTAATGGTATCAACATTCAAATACAGCAGCACCAGCTTGCTGTATTCACCATAGGAACATGCCATTAGTTCCCTGCTTGAAAACACCAGTATTCATAACGACTCTAAAGAGTGTTCACAGCGGAGTGAATTAGTTCTGGGGCTGAGTTTAAAACCAGGCCACCCCCTTCTAGTCTGCAATGTGAATGAATTCAGACTACACCTCAACATCTGGATAACACATTTAAGCTTTAATTGTAATGTACTTGCTTTTTAAATATATCTGATTTACATCCAGGCGGCACGGTGGCACAGTGGGTAGCACTGCTGCCTCGCAGTTGGGAGACCTGGGGACCTGGGTTCGCTTCCCGGGTCCTCCCTGCGTGGAGTTTGCATGTTCTCCCCATGTCTGCGTGGGTTTCCTCCGGGCGCTCCGATTTCCTCCCACAGTCCAAAGACATGCAAGTTAGGTGGACTGGCAATTCTAAATTGGCCCTAGTGTGTGCTTGGTGTGTGGGTGTGTTTGTGTGTGTCCTGTGGTGGGTTGGCACCCTGCCCGGGATTGGTTCCTGCCTTGTGCCCTGTGTTGGCTGGGATTGGCTCCAGCAGACCCCCGTGACCCTGTGTTCGGATTCAGCGGGTTGGAAAATGGATGGATGGATGATTTACATCCCTTTCCACCCTGTCTGATCATGTCAGGTGTAACCCGTCAAGCATTAAATTGTATCTGAAGGTTTAAGCTGGTTCTTTGCAATACAAAAATGCCACAATACCTGAACTTGCGATAACTCACCATATAGTTCTTTCAACCTAAAAGTTGGAGTTCTGTAAACTTAAAAAGCAATTGAGGTGCCCCAGTCTTGAATCAATTCCACCTGATGTTTACCTCGCTCCAGATCTTTGCCCTTGCTATCCTTAGATAAGCTGTTCCTCCATGTGAGATAGCTCCTTTGGTGGCAGAGCTCACAGTGATACCAGCTACAACAGGAATACTTAATATATCCCACTTATATTCCTCAAAGTCTCTTACATTCGCACATGTTATGGACATAAGGCAGACTTTAAATCCTCAGTGCTCACCATGAGACATCTCTCAAGTTCACAGCTCATTCGAAAGGCAATTCAGACGACCTGAAGCTCAGGTCAGCAATCACAGCAGCATATACTCAATTCAAAAATCCATTAAAAATATATATACAGTATAGTAACATAGTGGCAAGGCAGGGGCCAAATCTTAACATTAATATTTAATAACAAAAAAGAAGTTTATAAAAGAAAAAGAAAAGAGAGCTTCTGTTAAAAGGCTGCCACATGGCACAGTGCTCAGAAGTGGTAGCTTTTCACCTCGTCTGTAGTTTTGCGTGATACTGTGCTACTGGACTACATCACTGAAAACCCTGAATATGGATTCAGATACCTAGAGATTAGTGGAAAGTTACCAGTGCCATTTTCTGGAAAACATATTCAGTGTTGGAGATTTTCTAAATACAGTAGTCTTTCCTAATACAAGTTAATTCAGTGCTGAGAGGAGCCACACAACCCACACCCATGTAACGTGGGGACCAAACCACTGCACATTACAGAATAAAGTGTATCCCTTATATTGATACAGATTCACTCCAGGCTGCACTTCCTGCTTCTAAACAAGTCATGGAAGGACAGAACAAGTGCCAGGCTGGACATCTCCTCTCAGCTGGGTAAGGATACAGTGTCTACGACAGATGTGGTCATCTCCTGCATACAACCTGTTCATATAACGAAAATTTAAATTAATAATAGATTAAAAATAACCTAAAAATACATGTATTTAACAGAGCTTGGGCTTACTTTTATAGTCTGCTATTATTAGTAATTCATTCAAGTGCAAAATCTTTTTAAAACATCACAAGAATTAATTAATATTACTTTTCCAATTAGCATGTGGGGCCTGTGATGGGCTCTTTAATGTTAATAATCATTTTAATATTTGTCAAAAATTTTTTTTTTTGCTAATTAGTGCTTGATTAGTAGAATGCTACTGTAATGTTCTAGTTTACAAAAAAAATATTAAAAAAAGCACCTCCAAAAAAAAACGAATGCATTAAAGTAATTCGGGAATTCAAAAAGTTTCATTTTTCAGCAGTGTTAATTTTTTGTTTAGAATTATTGTTTATTTTGTGACATCATCAAATTGCTATTTTTGGGTGTTTCTATTTTTTTGTGAATTATTTTCAATTGGTACTGCCATATTGTTTATTGAAAGAAACAAAATGATGGCATAGATGACTTAGATTTTTTACTTTAGAAAATAATAATGGAAGTCTCTAGTAAACAAATAAATTAACAAATCACTTAAAAAGGACAACTTTTAAGGTTTTATTCTGGTTTCTAATTTTGGTATTACCATTTTGGCTAAATGTTTCTCTCTGCATTGATCCAAGTTAAGTCTGACTTTGCTCCTCTTTTCTCTTGTAAACGTGTCTGCAAATCATCCACTCAACATCCACTCTATAATAAACATAAGAACTTTGGCTCATCACCTACCTGTGGATTTCAGCCAAGGCCTTGCATTCACAGGCTCTCCACCAACCTAACAAGCCAGTGACATTACCAGTTGAATTAAAAACGATCTCCAGCAGTAGCTGTAACTTTACTGTTGTCTGCAGGGTTCGGCTCTCACTGCGCTGCAACAAGCTAATATGTGGAGGACTTTTAAAATGACCTTCAGTCAATCTATAGGATCTTTCCAGACGTTCTGTTACAGACTACTTTATGCCAGTATACTCGTGTTCATCATTTTATAATCAATACTCAAGATGAAGAAAAAGTCACAGCACTTACATCCCTGACACAATCTCAGGTTGTGAAAAACTTCTAGTGGATTTCCGTCATGAAGGATTTGAAATTGGACCACTTTATACAGTACATGTTACAGATAATGACAATTCATTTTTATTCAAGATGTTTCTAGTTAATGCTGTCAAAGTCTTTGTCTTGTTCTGCAAAGTTAATATACTGCTTAGGTCCATTCCAAGAATTTTTCAGTGGTTGCTGTCATTGTGGGATTCTGACCGGCTGATGTTCTCTAGGCTTCTCATCTCCTGCTGACCTTAATATGTGTGGCAAACACCATTACTGCCAGCTAGTTTTATTAGTCTCATTGGTCTCCTTTTTTAGCTTTTCAAATAAAAATGAATGTCTCTAATCTGACAGCACTCTTCTTATTTCCCAGTGTTCTTCACCAGATTAAACCACGTCGGTCCGTCCCCCAAATACACTTATCTAGAGCAGCTGGAGCCTATTGCAGTAACACTGGCACGAATAATTCCTGGACAGGGCCAATTTAGCATCACTGATCCACCTAACCTGCATGTCTTTGGGCTGTGGGGTAAACTAGAGCACTGGGAGGAAACCCACATGGACAGAGAGAGAATATGCAAGCAGCCAGCATATGAAACTAGTACCAGCACTAAAACTGTGCCACTGTAAGGCAGTCAGCCAACTGTGTGTTGCTTTGGACGGTCTGATTGACTCATTATCAGCCAGGGGCAGCAATCAGGTGATCGCACCTACAACCACTCCCCAGCACATAAAATGGGAGCACAAGGGTGAGAAAGAAGGGAAGTTAATGAAAGGATGAAGACAGGCAGGAGCAAAAGGAGTAAGAGAGAAGCAGGCGGATGGGAATGGAGCTCTAGGGAGGAGTGTGTGTGGCCGGCGCGCTCAAGGATAACTCCTGTTGAGCAACTTGGGAGCGATTGGGAGTTTGGGTGTCCAGTGATAGGTCGCAGTAGGAGGATGGCATGCTTTTGCTGGGTGCGGTGAGTGCGGAGCACAGAAGGGTCCGGTGGCTCCCCATGGAACAGCATGGATCAGTCGGAGGAGACAAGGGCCTGAACTGAAGGGTGTTGGTTGACGCCTCTCCGTGCTGCAGGGTCCAAGCAGGATAAGCCAGAGAAGAGTCAGTTTTAAAGGGAAGCACCGGGGACTGTACATTCTGAAGAAGATTCCTGCCTGTGTTTAAACCTCATTTTAAAGGATTGTTTATTGGATTGCTTTTATACTCCACATGGACACTTTTTTTTTTCTATGGATTATTTGCTTCTTATGGAAGCACCCCTGTACTTCATGTGGAACACTGTTGATTTGGTTTGTAATAAAAGCACTGAGCACTTTTCAACACTCCCTTGTGTTGTGTGTGTTTGCCCTCATTTGCCAAGCTCATCCTGGTAATGACTATCGACGATGTCGGGTTCAAGAGGGTCCGGCATGCAACAGGAAGCATGAAGTCGACCCGCATTGCCACACCTGGACAGAAGGCCAATCAAATTACCCAGCATTTATGGCTGTTGAGTTAATTAAATGAAACCCACTGATTTGGCTTGGAGTCCCATGAACGCTGAGCAGTTCATTATGCAGGAACACCAATTGAAAAGGAAAATTTATGTAGCTGTTTTGAAAGAAATCCTTTCAAGAAATAATGCTTTATAGAGCTTAGATGACCTTGCTTGTTGTGACTAAGTTTTGGTAGCCAAGAATTTGTTTGGATCTAATTTAGCATTTCTTAAAACAATTTTTCTTACTGTAATTTAATTTTACCCTGCTGAAGTTGGACTCATTATATCACTATTTTGTGGTTATATTTTCTATTGTCATCACCACTTTGAATGTCTTTTTGAAAGGCTATCAAATTGTTTATGGAAATGACAGCCATTAACAGTCAAGTCCTCAATGTAGTGACACATGACAGCACGGTGGTACTTGTTTCTACGTACAAGCTTTGGATTAAAACGGCTGGCAAAGACCACAGCCAGCTTTTTGTCAGATTTCTTTTTTACTTCTATTTTTGATTTACCTTTTAGAATGTCACTATCAAACTTATTTGCTATACTTTGTGGTCTCTGACCTTGATCTGTTTACTGACAATGATTTTTTCACAACTCCTCATAGCAGTTCTCTGATGGTGATATTTTACAAATTAAGTTTTGCCAGAAACAGTGGCCATAACACTAATGAGTTGGTTACACCTTCTGTTCTAATTTTACTCTGGTAGTTTCAGTTGCCTCCCATATTTACTACCTTTCATGATCTTGGGCATCCTTGGAGAAGACAGATATGTTCTTCTCAGGTTATCTAACAAATATTCGTCCATTTTTCTTTCTCCATTCTGGTTTGTTCTCCTCCGCCTTCATTATAGTTTACTGAGCAAATATTCTCCATTTCTCACTCCATCCAGTTTTAGCGTGTTTCTCATCACAGAACAAATTATTGCCTCTACAATCCTTACAGAAAAATGCCGCTCTGTCAATGAAACATCCACCTGATCATTCGCATCTCTGCTTCAAGGTCATGCTAGATCAGTCCAGCATCATTGCCATATAGCTCCTTGCACGCCGTGGATAAACGTTCAATGCCAGAGATGTGTAGAGAAGTTAAAATGGTTCTGCTGCTCTAGGGCCTGCATGTTTGCATTTTTCTTGGTTATTTGTGATTATGTAATAAGAAATTAAAATAGAATTGGGAATTTTGCTAGAATATTTCTTCTAAGAATACTGTCCTCTATTTAAACGCAGCTGAGCTGACACTGGCAACTGCATGCTATCGTTTGGAAGCCATTGCACATGGGAATTAATTAATAGTGGGTAACTGCATGCAAACAAATTCATCCTCAGTTCATTTACATTCTGCAGATGCTGTTCAACATTTTGGGTCAGACAAATTGGAATGTAATTAATTAAAATTTAATTGAATAATGCAAAAATAAATCACACATGTAATAGAAGATAATTAAATAACCCTTCTTAACATCTATTGCAAGCTGTTGATAATACAGCATGCACTCTTAATATCTCTCATAACGTGCATTTCCTTTTCTTTTGTTTTTCTTTAATGAACACCAGAGCAGTTGCTGCTTTGATGACATACTGATTAGTGCTGTATACCTGCAGGGCTGACATAAGAACATCAGAGTTTTACAAATGAGAAGAGATCATTCAAGCCATAAAGCCTGCTTGCTTACTGTAACTGCTAACTCCCTCTAAATACATTTACAAAAGTTATCAAAGTTTATCACAATTAAACTTACTTCAACAGATTGCCAAGGTTGAACAGTGCCCGATTGTGCTGCGGGTTGATGTGAAGAGCTTGACGGTAGTATTGCTCTGCCTCCACTGGATCTTTGGTTAGGGTCCCTAGGTTATTTAGGGCACTGGCGTGCCGGGGGTACAGCCTAGAAACACAAAGAGACAAAATGCAGGCTTCAGATATAATGACTTTAACAACTCTAACTGTATTGTCATGAAGCATTTAATTCAGTTTATTTTTATTCAGGTATTGCGTTTTTCAGGTACTGCAGTCTTATAGCACTGTAAGAGCTTCACAGGTAAATGCAATTACAAACTTTATTACTAGGTTGTTAGCCATTGTGAATGTAGTGAGACCTTTTATTGGCTAACTAAAAAGATTACAATATGCAAGCTTTCGAGGCAACTCAGGCCCCTTCTTCAGGCAAGATGTAATAAACACAAAGGAGTTTGAAATTGATTAACATAAATATGGCCCAGCGATGTCTGCCCATTATTGAAGTTGTGCACTATGGGAAGTTGAAAATGGAGGCAAAGAAAAAAATTTGTCAGAAGTATCCTGAGAGATAGTAAACCATAACAAGTTTACAAATGTATCCCAGTGTTCTTGATGAACTCACTTTAAAATAACAGTCTCAATCCACTGTACTAATTCCTTTCATAATTTTAAATACTTCAGTCATGTCACCTCTTAATCTCCTAGTCCCTCTTCTCTGGACTTTTTCTAGTGCTTTTATGTCTCTTTTGTAGCCCAGAGGCCATAACTGCAGACAGTACTCCAGATGAGGCCTCACCAGTGCATTACAAAACTTCAGCATAACCTCCTTGGATTTGTACTCTATAAAATAACATTCTGTTAGCCTTCTTAATGGTTTCTGAATACTGTCTGCCAGTTGATAGTGGCAAGTCGACTAAATCCCTAAATCCCCCTCACAAGGTGTACTCTCGATTTTTCCAACCTCCCATCGTGTATTCAAACCTAGCATTTTTACTTCCTATGTGTAATACTTTACATTTACTGACATTAAATTTTTTCTGCCACAAATCTGCCCAAGCCTGTATGCTATCTAAGTTCTTCTGTAATGATATAACAGATTCCAAATTATCTGCCAATCCACCTATCTTGGTATCATCTGCAAACTTAACCAGCTTGTTACTTATATTCCTATTCAAGTCATTTATATATATTAAAAGATAGCAGTGGCCCAGCACTGACCACTAAGGGGCACCACCCTTAACATCACCCAATTCTGATTAGGTTCCTCACACCATAACCCTTTACTTCCTGTATTTTAGCTAATTCTGCACCCATCTACCCAGCACACCCTGAACTCCCACTTCTTTTAGTTTGATGTCCAACCTCTCACGTGGCACACGTATTGCCTTGCTCTCTACTGGCAATAATGTTTTACTATATGAATGCTATATACCGCTCTAACCACTTGTTATTTATCATAACTTGTTCCCAATAGGCAAATGCAGTTATTCTTAATTATTTGCTGCTATGAAATTGATTATTTATTTATGGACTTGCTTGTTTCTGGAACTGATTTCTCTTGTGCTGTGCACCACAAATGTTACAAGTCTGAACAAATGTACCTTCTCTAAACACTGAAAAGTTACCTTTTAAAAACTTGAAGAAAAAAAAAAAAAAAACTTTCTACAGGAAAAAAAAAAATTCTTGCATGACTCCTTAGCGCCAACTTAAAAAACGAAATTTTTAAGGGCAAAATTGGTATGTTAATTATCTCTCACACAGCATTAACACAAAAACATTTAGCATTTCGTCCTCATCATCTCGCAAGGATGACTTAAGTACGTCACTGTCAGTTTCTTATCTTCAGTTATTGTATAATCTTAATCTATTAATGTATTTCTTATATTTCTGTACACTAACAAACAGAGATGCAGTATGCATACCTAATCAGCAGCTCTAGTCAGGGTATGCTAGATTAAAGTTGTGAGTCTTCAGCTTGGATTTAAGAACTGAAACTGAATGGGCACCACTTATAGTAGCAGGCAGATCATTCCACAGGTATGGGGCCCTGTAACTAAAATCTTGACCGCCCACTATTTTATATAAATCCTTGTAATTATCAGCAAATGGCACAAAAGGTCGGCCTTTTGCTCTGAGCCTTATCCAATCTGTGAGTAAAATCCTTAATTTCATTTTGACTTCTCGTGTGTTTGCTTTTCTCTTCTTGTCTGGTTTTCAACTTACTGTCTGTTATTTTCTCTTCTTGTCTGGGTTTTGGTTGCTTTGGTTTATTTTTATTTTCTTTGTTTTGCCTTTTGCTTGTATCTCCCAGTTTGCTCAAGAAATTAGTTATTTGTTCTCCTGCCGAATCAGGATGGTAATGATAAGTTCAGATATGTAAGCAGCACCTTGGCCATTTAAGGCTTTATATGTTAAAAGGTGGATTTTTAAATCAGTTCTAAGCTTCACTGGAAGCCAGTGCCAGGACTTGGCTATTGTGTTTGTACTTTTCATTTTTAATGATTTGTGCAGCAGCATTTTGAATGAACTGAAAGCCACATAAACTGCATTAGTCATGTTGAAATAAATGCATGAAATATTTCTCAGTATCCTCCATATTCAGAAACTGTCTTTCTAATATATTTAAGCTGGAAAAAACAGGTTTTGATTTTAAAGATATATTGGTCTCAAAGATAACACCTATGTTGTGTGCTGATTCAGTTAAACTAATGAGTTAAAAAGTGTATCATTCTACCCAAATAAATAACATTTCTGTTTGTTCTATATTCAGAAAATAGTACTTCTTATCCAACCACTCTTTCAACTCATTGACACCATTAATTAAGGACACCATCAGAAAAACATCATTACATCTAAAGGAAAGGTAGATTTGGGTATCATCTGTATACAAGTGAATATAAAAATTATGTTGTCTGATTATAGTTTCTAATGGAACCATGTAAAGTGAAAATAGTAAAGGTCCAAGTCATATGGGACACAGTATTTAATTACAGACTACAATGATGGAATACACTCAGCACATTTCTGTACGTACTGAAATCGATTTAATAAATAAGAAAAACACCACGCAAGAACAGTGCCTGTCAGCCCAATGTCATTTTCCAGTCTAACTAATAACATAGAGTACTGTAAGGGATCAAATGATACATTTAAAACTAAAAACATAATTACTATATTGTGACTGGTGCGAAAGGCAGACTGGAATTAAAAAAAAAAAATTGTGATGTGTAAGGTGAGACTGAAGCTATGTGACAACTACGTTTTCAAGTATTTTAGAAAAGAAAGGTCAGTTTAAAATGAGTGCATAATTGTAAAGCATGAATTTAGCACTGATTTTTTGCAGCATCAGTCTAATAACTGACACTTACTGCATCAAGAATTGTGCAGCCAGCAATGAATTACTGATGAATGGGTGCTGCCAGAACAGCCATTGAGGTTTTCACTAGTTTGGGTGGATGAATATCTAATGGAGCAGAAGTAGTATTCATGTTACAGAATACATTTGTGACTTCATTTTCTGTTCTTGTTAAAATGACTAAATTTGGTGCGTAATGAGATTCAGGGTCCAGTGCAATATCATTAAAGAAGTTTGTAAGTTCTGCACTGCTAATGCTTGTAGGTATTCTGCATTGCAGTTCAGAATTTCTTTTTATTTGATTAGCACCTGCTATGAAAAGTACACAAGGTATATTTAAGTTTTCATCTATTAATCTAGAACAGCTTTCAGAACAGACCATAAAGAAAGCTTTTTTTATACAGTACTTTTTAACACTGTCTGGCTATTCATTACTGTGTCTCTTCAGAGAATCCTTGGGTACTGCTGGTTTGATTTTGTATCGAACAAGCGGTTGCTCATAGAGTCCCTAATGAGACACACTACCCATATTGTGAGGGAGCGTCAGTCACAGCACTATGGCCATGTGGCGTGATCACTCGAGGCTCATCTGGCTCACAGGATCCTCATTGGTGAGGTCCCGAGAAGTTTGACCAGGCCATGGGGAAGCCCACATAACACCTGGTTGCGCCAGACAGATGGTTATTTCCGTACAGTAGGACTGGACCGTGTGTCTGCCTGGTGGGTTGCTAACAAGGATTTTGAGCTGTTTCGTTGTGTGGTGGTGCAGCAACATGCTATACAAGTGCATGCTCCTCAACCTGACCTGATTGTCTGTCCATGCAACATCGACGACCTGCAGCTTTGTTATTCTATGCTTGAGTTTTCTGTATTCTAATTTAACAGCATGATTGCTCTCATTAAACCAGGGTGAGTTTCTATGTGCTTTAATCACTTTTGTTTTAAGAGAATCTATTGTATCCAAGGCCTCTTCCAAAGTCACATTATAATTTGATGTTAGCCAATCTAAACCGTGTCCCATAATTATGCTTTGAATTTCTCAAAGTATCTAAAATGTAGATGCAGAATAACAATCCAGATGTTGCACTGTCCTTGTTATAATCAGTAATTTTAACTATCTCTCCACTTCCATTAAACACAAAAATACACCGACTTAGTGTGCAACTCTGAGTAAATAATTTAAGTGTGCTGCAAATGTACAAGAAATATGGAAAGGAGTTTTTTGTTTGCATGTACTCTGTAAGTTGCTTAGTTAAGAATTTACTGAATGAAATATGAAAAGAGTTGAATCTTCACAGTTTAAGCAAACCCAGCTGAGAGATGACGAGTCTTAATCATGAGCACTTTGTGGTTATGAATAAGCAGATGACATTGCATTACGATTAAAACTCTGTAACCATTAGTAAACATTTTTAAAAGAACAAAGTAAGTATTTTGTTAGGGTGAGCAATTTAAAACTGAAATGTGCGCTGTGAACAGCCAATGGTTTAAACAGAGAGGGTTTGTGGTAATCACTACAGTGTGCAGGGCGTGCTTCTGTCAGTGGGAACTTTGTGATTGTGACAAGTTTGATGAGCGGTTTAGAGTAGTGGTGAGCTTTTGTAATCAGAATATTTTGTGAACATGTTGGACACAAAGCAATATGCCGTTTGAGATGGGATAGTGTACTGCTTGTAACAGTAAATTCTTTAAATTATAGCAATGGCAACTTCGTGATATTGAGCGAAACAAAACATTTTTTAAAACAAGTACTGATTTTCACAATTGTATATGATTCCCAGTGATTTGAAATGACAATAACAGGTACATATGCAGTATGCAATTAACACATGTACAGTAGGCCTATCCTTAAACTGAAACGTTTGAGAATCTGGCACATTGTAAGCGGCACGTTTTTATTCATGAGGTGCACAGCTCTGTAGTTTAATTTTTTCAAAGCAATCTTATGTGTGCTTTATTTAACACACAGAGCAAGACATTTTCATGCTCAGTGGTCTGAATGATAAAACACTTTAAATGACTTTTGAAGTACTATTGAATTCGTCCAAAATTTGAGGCAGAATTTCTGTCAGTAAGTGTATAGAGCAGACACTGCACATACAAGAATGGCAACACTTGGCATGAAAGAAAAGATTATTTTGTTCCATTTGTTCAGGTTGTCAAGGAGATTGTTGGGTATATCTCTGCGAGGACGCTGCAGTGATGCAAATAAAAGACATTACCCTTGACACCCCAGCACTCTTACAATTCTGCTATCCTTGCCTCTGACAAGGTCTTTGAAGATTTTTTGCTTTCCTCTTTTTTGACTTTTTGCTATCTGCCAGTTCCATTTAATAGAACAGGTACTATGGGAATTGAAGAACCCGTGTTCATACAAGCAGTGCATTCCTAACCAAAATACAAGACGCTGACATGCTCAGTTGAGCAAGATGCCGCAATATTAAAGATGTACTTATGTTTCTGCAAAGAATTAAAAGGAATATACATAAGGTACTGGATTATAATTCAGTTAGACACTTTGCTCCAAGCACTTGAATGTATAAATATAATACATTATTCATAAACGCAAGGCTGCTGATTTAGCCACCACCACTGACTCCCTTCATTAACAGAAGCAAGTAATACCACCTACCACTGCTCACTTTAGAGAAATCTGGACAATACTTGACTATGAACATGGGGTTTGTTTGTTACTCGAAATACCTAAGAAGTAAAATTATGTTATTCCCTTGCTTTTTCAAATTGCACAAGGGAAAAAGAACTGCTTACATTGGATACTGCAATGCCGAAACTACAGAAACCAGAGCTCATCCAGTGTACAAGCAGGTAGGCATTACTAAAAATAAACTCATCTAAACTCTGGCAAACATAAGAGAATGAACTTTGATTAGTCCATCATTAAAGCCTTAGGTGTACACAGACAATGTCTGGATCTTAATATTAACATCACTGTGTCATTAGACTAGAGGAGAGCAATTCATCTACAAATACAAAAGAAAAGTAACATAGTGATAGAGATGGTACATATAACCCTACAAATACTCTGATCTCTTTAGAGATCTTATAGGCAAGATGGTAACTGTTTGTGAAATGAGAAATGTCAGATGCACATAAAGAATGTTAGAACTGACAACATTTGCTGGATAGTGAGGAACATAATAATAATAGCATGCTTAATGCTTGACCTGCCTGAGGAAGAATCTACATGATGATCTATAGTACTAGGGTGTTGTACCGTGTTAGCCATTATGAATGTAGAGAAAAGCCAAGCAAAATGACACCTTTTATTGGCTAAAAAGGTGTCATTTTGCTTGGCTTTTCTCTACATGATGATCTAGAAAGCAATTGGCAGAGATGAAATTGTTCACATTTTCTAAGACGGTATTGCATCTTTATATCTTTTCAACATGAATATTAGATGTATCATGTTAGTTTAGTCTGTTTCACATTCTTCACAAAGACAGAATTTCATTTTGGCTCATGGTCTCGGTAAAGGCATGGAAATAGAAACAGAAAATAATGCAAAATACACAATACAAATGACTGACTATAGTCCACTTGTATGTCTGTCTGTGTGTCCATCTGGTTCCATGTCATTCTAAAAGATAGCACATCACAAAGACTTTTAGTAATAAATTGCATTAAATTTGTCATTTGAATAGATTGTGCATCACAAACATTAACATTGCTTTAACAGTAACATGTGCACTGCAGATGTCAATGCCAAGGTCCACTTTGATTCAACCTGTCTTAGATGGGCAACACAGCTAGCAACTAATACACTTTTTGCTACTCAGAATTGTTTCAGTAATTGATTTTAATGTCAGATAAGACTTGGGAGTGAAACACTGGCTCACATACATCTATCTGAACTCTTCTGAAAACAGAGTTCTTTAATAGCCAGACGTCAAAGAGGTGACGATTGTGACGTCATCCACAAGGATCCATGAGAATTTACGCACCACTTTTTTTAAGCCAGCTTCCAAACTAGATGGAGAATAATGAATCAAAGGAAACTCAAACCAAACTGAGAATCGAAAAGAGAACAGGAATTATTCATAATCTTAGAAATTACAGTGAAGAAGATTTGAAAGAGTAATTATCAAGGTAAAAAAATCAGGCAGTACCCCGTTGTAGGAAGAAAAAAAAAAGTTATGAAAACACAGAAAAGACCATGAAGTTAGTTTAGAGGTGTTGTACTACCAAAAAAAGAAAAAAAATGTTACAGCAGCCAAAGTAACGCTTTTTCCAGTTGCAACACGTTAGCAAAAGTAATTATATCTTTTAATGACTTCCCATTATTTCAGATCTCTGAGATAACTGTTTATCCATCCCTGGAAAAGCTTCAGTCCTTCAAAATCCAGAACAGGTCTAAAGAATATCTCAATAACAATAATAATAATATGAGTAATAATAATAATAATAACAATACTAATTGCCATGCCATCATTTTGGGCCTATATTAAAAGCAAGCTGCAATCTACCTTATTTACAGATGGACTGTGATGACCTGACAGTGAAGTCTCTGGGACTGACTTAAACAGATCAGTGATGTGCGTTTTTCAGGCTTATATTCATAACGAAACAGTTCAAAGTATATTTTGGTAATGAAAGTTTTATTTAATTTTACCTTTCAAGATATTCAAGTGTACATTACAACATGCAACATTAAAATAAATAACTGCAGATGGTAGTAATACTGTAGATTGATATTCTTTGGAAATGAGCACAACAGAATTTCATCCTTGGATAACGGTTTTAACATGTAAGTTGTCATATTACTATGTTTATATTCTATACTTAATAAAATGCTACTGTATAGTGTTTTATCCTGATCTAAGAATAGTGTTGTGCAGTAGTAAAAAAAAATCAGTAATAGTTATATGAAACTGTGTATCTAAGCTGGTAACATATATCACAAGTGGTTGTCCTGACAATATTTTCACATTCTTTTTTAAGGATTTGACACATTCTTATTGTGGTAATGGGTAATCGATTAATTCAGTACAGCGCACACAAGGGTCATCAAAGCATTACTTTTCTTTTGTGCATACCTGCAAACAGATTATGCTGCAAACATAATGGGAATCGAAAAGTACATTGTTTGGTGCAGTTGCATTCAAATCCAGAATGTGGTCATATTCTGTGTGAGTCTAAGTTTGTTTTCTTTATACTTTCACAAAGACATGTATATGTCCTAACTTAAAGTGTTATTGGCTCCAATCTTACTGCATATGCTTGCTGAAAAAAATATTATTTCCATTTGATACTTTCAATGCTCGCTAAAAAATCATTTCCACTTATGACCATCATGGTGGTTTTAATGAAAGTCACACTAGTGGGTGAATAAAAGTGTTAGTATGTTGAGGTAAGTGTATCCAAGAAAAGAATGATGTTCATTTTCTGCTTGATACTCCTGGCAGAGGATTTTGCTCTGTGCAACTTTGTGCTGAACTTAAATGGATTGAGAAAAGATCTTACTGTTGAAACAATTGCTAGATGATACAATAGCATCAACAAAGTACATACACAACAACTAAACACGAGCAGCAATAGACACAAATTAATAAAAATCTGTGCACCGGCTTCAGCTTATTACTTCATTCATTTGCTACAGGAGTTTTAGGAGTTCTCACTTGTCACATTTCACCTTCCTACTTTGATGCATTCATATTAATCTGTCAGATATTTGAGAGAAACATGATATGGCTGTTGATTTGCTTCTTGCTCCACACAAAAACAGTTACATTGTACTTTTTTGAGAAAATAAACAGCACACTAAATACATTAATAGTATAGTATGTCTCTCTATTACAATTCAAACACAAAAGTGCCATTTCTGGTTGACCAGGTGATCCATCCTTCCTTCAATTTGTTTTCTAAGCCCACTAGAGCAGAGCAGGGCAGGGTGGCAAGGAAGCTGGAGCCTATCCCAGCAAGCACTGGGCACAAGACAGAATTAATCAGTGGATGGGGTGAAGAGTAAACACACACACTCACTAGGGTCAATTTAGCATTGGCAATCCATGTAACTTACACGTAGACATGGGGAGAGCATGCAAACTGCACACAGAGAGCACCCAGGATATGAACCCCGGACCCCCTGATGCAAGGGAGCAGTGCTATCACTGCACTATTCCAGTGACCAGGTCACTTATTTATTTTTTATTTTATATTAAATGACTGAGGTGAAAAGTCAGTTTTACATCACAAACTTTGTCCAACTTGTGGCTTCCACTTCAAAGGTTGTTTGCATGAAATTTCCGAATGGGAAACTCACATTTCCTATCTGTCTGCTAGCACAGGATATTAAATCAAGGAAACAACATGCAGCCTGTACAGGATTATGACAGACAGCTGTCGCACATTGAAAATAACTTTGTGAAAGTCTTGTTAAGTTTAAGGTAGACTATGATGTTTGAATGAGGTTAACATTGCCCTGTTCTAGAGTTCCTAATAGCAGTTGACCAGCGTCATTGTAATAAGTTTATATGTTTAATATGTCACTGTGCTCTGTACAAAAAAATTTTTTATAAATCTGCTCCTTCTCACATGTACAGTTAATACAAAGTTAGATTTAGCACGCAGGGGCTCAACATTTAGAACTGCTAGGCAAGCATTTTAAGACAAGTTAAGAACAACTGCATACGGGCCATGTGCACTATTTCTGTGTGTTAGAGTCAGCATGACATTGTTTGGAATGGCATTATTTACCTAAGTGAGGGCCTGCACATGGAGAAAGAGTATAAAGCCTTGGAACATTGCCCGGCACACCTTTGAAGCCGATGGACGGATGGGAGATACCGTCATCCGATCCTGAAAATCCTTCCAACGCAGAGAAGAAAAATAGCAGACTCCACACAAGGTCTTGTTGTGGCTTCCCGTCTGTTATGTCGCATAAGCCGTCATTAAAGAAAGTTATTTTCTCTTATGTGGTTTCTTACCGCCGTATCACTAAGGGAGGGATATCGCCTCTTTATAATAAATCTATTTAGCTTCAGGTTACTTAAGGCGCCACAATTGCAAAACAAATGTATTTCCAGGGAGCTAGCGCCTCCTAGTGGAAAACAGTCATATGTTTATTTAATGACTATGCTTTATGAAAACTTCTTTGAATTATTAAATAACCTATGCCATTTGCTGTACCAGTAATAATATTCAGTAAGCAGAAGTGGCCAAGACATTTAATGTCTCTGAAGTGATATTATTAACACTCTGCAGTGAATGAAACCACTTAGAGCTACCCACACGTGCACACAGCACACACACACAAAGACACATTTAGTGTGGAAAATGTTCAACGCCCTTAAATGCATTAGGCACTAGGCAGGGACAGAATCCAGACACTAACCCCCCCCCCAAAATATTTTGAAAACTCCACTTTAATTAATTAGGTAATGTGAAATAATCATGAAATAAATGTGTTTATTTGCACAATGTGCCTGGTGTCAGTGCATGTTAACAGCCATTAAAAATTGGTTCCAAGTTTTATTTGTTTAATTTCTGTGTGAATTAAAAAAAATATTGGCAGCGAATTAGTTTTAGGTTTTTCAATCTAATGGGATTGGACAATCGTCGACGCACTATGTGATGTTGATGTCAGCGGTTCACAGTTTACACCTGCCTTTAACATTACATAACCACAGATGAGTGATAACAACTTTAGAGATGGTAACTTAAAGCAGAACTTTAGAAGTCAAAGAAAATGTGGTTATTTATTTAATGAAGAAAAAAGAAGATAAAGGAGCTTGGAGCAGATCAACCTGACTTAAGAATTCAGCAGCGGACAATTGATCGAGGACGAGCTTTCACAAAGACTTTTTCCAGCTCTCACTACAACAAACTGATTTGGCTAACTGCGTGTTGTGTAAGAAATGCCTTTTTTTGCTTTCCCTGTTTGCATACAACCTGATAATAGACATGGGATGTTGTGATTCAGACTCTGTCTTTTCTTTTTATACATTGTGTTTTTTATTCTATTAGTATGCTTTAGTAATAGGCCTACTGTTTGCTAAGGTCATGCAGGTTAAGAAGGTTGAACTGGGCGAGAAAAACATTCACTTGACAGCGTTGTTCACTGTAGGCTACTGTTGGTGTCTATAATTTGGGTGCTATTGTGCTAGTTATTTATTTCATTTTTTTTGGATTATTGTAAGGTCATACTTTTAGTTTACTTCTTATAATAGCCAAGAAGAACTGATTTTTATTTTGAACTAGTTGATTACCCAGTGGCTTCGCTCATTAAGTGCAAGGGAAAAAAATAAAATGTAGTCTATAAGTTATTATACTGTACAGTAAAACATTAACATTTAAGAAGTAAAGATATATTGAGCACTACTGCAGTGGTTTGGGGTAAACTACATTTTAAAGGCACTATAACACAACAGGTAAGTAGTACTAACAGCAGCTAAAATGTATATGGATTATCTCTCGGTAGCAGATCCCTTGTGAAAGGCGCTACATGATGGCTGTGGTACAGAAATTACATTTTCTATGTGATTGTCCAAATTTCTGCCTGACAACCTTGTACTACGTGCCTGTGATTTACTTCTTAAAATAATTCATCACAAAAGGAACCTTGAATGTTGCGGGGTTTTAGTGACCTGAACTCACCTTAAGGGACAGTAAGTAGTCGTGCAGGGTAATTTACAAATAGAGTCCTGCTTCGATGGCGCTGATTGCACTCATTCACAAAGATTTCCACTCTCCCAGGAGCCAACGGGGCACTTGAAGTGTCACAAACAGTGCAAGAAGAGAGGATGCTGCCCGAAACTGTGAAGCTCTCGACCCCACGGAGCAGCCCGACATTCCGCACCTCCCAGCGTCCACTTTGTTCTCACGCACATTGTTTACAGCTCGCCGCAGTTAAAAAGTAGAAAGACGCAAAGCTGTTTTCCTCATCTCTTCTACTATCAAGTACTGCCAACTAAAAAAAAGTTACAATGTGGCCGTTCTCCGCGACAGTCACGTGGACGAATAAATAAAACTTCTCTGTCAGAATGCGCCTGGCGGCGGACGGCTCAGTGCTGTAGTCCAGAGAGGAGGGCTGGGAGAGGATGACGTGGGGTGCACTTCTATGGGATACAGTAGATCGTCGTGTTTGTGTTTACTTCTTTTCAATATCAGTAAAATAACTCTCACACAAATAATAACAATTCGTAAAGACGATATAAAAATGGCATCCACAAACGAACTGATTAGTTCCTGTATTATAATATGTTCTATGGTCATACGTAATTTCCATATCGCGTGGTCATATGCAATTTCCGTTTCATACGTAATTTCGATATCGCGTGGTCATACATAATTTCCGTTTCAAATGCGAAAAGAATTTTATATATATAGATAGATGGCTGGGTCTTTGAATTTATGTGTGTGCATCTTCCAATGTCATGTGCATTACTGAGCACGGTTTTATTAGAGGATCCCCCTCATTCAGCTGCTGGTGGTCAAGTTCTATAAACCATCTTCCCTGGCTGATATTTTATATGCCTACCCACCAACAAATTTCTGGCTGTGCTATTAATAATAATAATTCTTTACATTTATATAGCACTTTTATCACTACTGAAAGTGCTTTGTGTATAGGCAACACTATCGTTTGTGTATGTCTTTTTTTTTCCTTTCTCCTGAGCTATGATGTGCTGCCTCAGTTTGGCCCACCACAAACTACGTCCCTGCTGAAATTTTTTTCACCTGCTGCCACTGTTGGTTATGATAAGCTGAAAGCTTTCTGAAAACACTGTTAGCTTACAAAGATTTACTGCAGTCGAGAAATTGTAAACAGTATGCACAGTAAGGAAATGACAAGCCCCATCTTATGGTAATTTTGGTCAGTGAAGCATGTAAAGTAGTAAGTCATATGTGAAATACTTCAGCACAAGGATTTATCAAGCATTTCGCGATGCTGCATCCATATGAGGATTACCCATAAACACTTTGCAACACTGTCTATACTTCCCTGAAAATGCAACATATTCTGTGGTTACTTTTCAGTGTCTTACTTCGGCAGTGCTATGGAATGATCCATTTCCCAGCAAATGCACGGTTGGCCTTCAAAATGGTGCCATATGCTTATATGCATTTTAAGCACAGGAAGCAATAACAGCACTCCATATCCACCATACAGCCCACATCTTATTCCCTCCAATATCCATATCTTTGGAGATACTCAAAGATTCCATCTATGGGAAATGATTTGTAATGATGATGTTTGTGAAGAAACGTTTGTGAGTGTATTCAGCATTCAGTCTGACACAGAAGGGATAAATGTTGTTGTTTCACACTGGCAGTAGGCTGTTGAAGTTAACCAAGATTTGGTAGTTAAAAAATTACCATCAATAATAAAATGTGTTGTAAATCTTACATGGTTTAATTTACTATTAATATATTATAGCTTAGTAAAAAGTGGCATAGATAATTAAACTGAACTGAGCAGAAGATGGTGAGCTTGTGTGCTCACAGTTCAGATACAATTACTGTGTCACTTTCAAAAGTAATCTCTTGAAAAGGAAAAAAACGTTTTACCTCTATACAGTATGCAGTACAGACGGTGAAGAAATGCCATTGAAAGACATGAGTGTGACGCGGCTGGGATCAGGATTGGCACCTCCAAATCTGAGGTCCGAATTTTCTCTCAGAAAAGAGTGGATTGCTCTCTACATGTGACGGGTGAACAACTGCCCTTTTTGGAGGAGTTTAAGTACCTTGGCATTTTTTTCACGAATAACAGAAAAAGGGAACATTAAATCAACAAGCTGCACCAGCCTATGGCAGTGAATTGGAAGCTGAGTCCAAAGACAAAGCTCTCAGGTTACCAGTTGATGTATATCACATGATAGTGTAGGAAGCCCAATGTTTTGGGAAAGCCACAGAGTAGAATTGCTACTCCTCCGCATCAAGAAGAGACAGTTTGAGGTAGTTTGGGCATGTCATAAAAATGCCTCCCGGTGCAGCTCTCACTAGAGTTGCTCCATGCATGCCCCACTGGGAAAAGATCCTACAGTAAACCCAAGACATGCTGGGGGGATTATACCTCCTGTCTAGCTTGGGAATTCTCCATTAAGAGCTGATATCTGTAGATGAGGGCAGGGAAGTCTGGGCTCACCTGCTTAGCCTACTGCCACCATGATGCTCAACAGGAAGAAAGGATGAGAGTATGAGATGAGGAGATGATACACTTTACCACTGTCCCAGCCTAGAAGAACTGCTACATAAATTATGAATATTATCAGCATTCACTGCTATTGTTAAAAGATGAATGTTTCAGTGCAATTGTATTTAAAGAGAAACAATACTTTGGAATTGTGGAGATTTTTTCAATAACACTGCACAAAGTAAACATTCATATAAATCCACTTCCTTAGTTTTCTGAATTTACTTTACTCATTAGAAGGTCACTAGATGGGACAAATGTAGGAATTAAACCTGGAAGAGAGGCTAGTCAATCACAGGGTACATTCACGCATGCCAACCTAGAGTTACTATTGAGCTTAACATGCACCTTATTTATAAATATTAAGAAAAAGAGTAACCTAGGAAACAGTGTCATATAGAGAACATGGGGGGTCAACTACTGAAATCAAGTCCTTGAAAGTTTGAGGCAGTCAGGCAAAACAGTATGCTAGCATACAACAAGATGATTAAAATGAATAGTTTAAAATGTATCAAATCTCTAAATGTAAATGCAAATGATCATATAGAGATTTATTAATGATAGGGTTGCTTAGCCCTGTGGAATGAACATCTGTAATAGAGCCATTTTTTTATTGTTGTCCACAAATAACTGAACCATCATCAGAGGATGTGTGAGTAGTAAATCACACAACTGGCCCTCATCATTCTGACTGTGTAATTATGAAGTGATCTACTTATCTAGACAGTAAAATTAATTTTATTTTCTAATCTTTCTGTTTAACACCGCCGGAGCTACAGTGGCCTCTCAAGAGGTATCCATGCACAATGTGTATGTAATAAAATCTACAGTAGCACAGATGGAAATAAACTGATGCAGACTCCTAATTAAATATGAATGTTTCTTTAGTGACTACAATAAATTAAAAATTTAAAAAAGAGTAAAAGAAATGAGCAAAGACAAGCCTCCTGGGAAAGTTTATCTACACAATGAAAGTGTATCTGTGAGAAGAAGAGACAGATGGCACATACACCTCAATCAAGAATACAAGAAGTTTATTTTCTGTATTGTGCATCCTTAAAAGATTCCTGAAAAGAATAGCTTTTTTCCCAGTATTACCAGAGCCTACCAAGTGAGTAGAGTTAAGCGTTAGCAAATTAAATAGGGCTAATTACATGTCTCTTTTGGGAAGCAGAGTGCAGTATCACAGCAGCTGCAGACAGACCAGGGCTCAAAAAGTAACAAGTCAGGTATAAAAACATAAGAAGGTTCAAAAAAGAGGAGACAATTGAGTCCATCAAGCTCCTTCGGGTAGCTAAGACAGCTAAGTTGTCCCAATATCTCATCCAACGTTTTGAAGGTTTCTGTTTTACCTACATTAACTGGCAATTTATTCCAGATTCCCATGCTAAAATCCACAGACTCCATTTGCACAGATGTGAAAAGCATTTGAATTAGGTTAAAGGAGGGAGACCTTGATGCTACCAAAAAAAATTAAAAAAGGACAGAAAGAGAGAAACAAATTATTGGTTACAGATGGGGGAATGAAATATGGAAGGAAGAAGAAGACTCGTACTTTACCTTGTAAGAATTGTGTGCCTTTGATCCACATCTCCAAATGTTAGCAGGTATGAAATTTTACATTGAAGTGAAGAATAAATAAGTAATTAATAACAATGCACAGGTGTTATAAGCAGTGAACATGGAGGTAAGGGCGGACTGAATGTAGTTTACAGAAATGCTGCTGCTGCATGCTAAATATTAAAAAACAGAATTGTCTGGAAACAGGTAGTGTGTCCCGTTACTTATTGGCTTAAGAGTTGTCTGGAAACCAAAGGGGTTCAGATTCAATTCCTAACTCTTTGTGGGGTCACGTGGAGAATTTGTTTTCTGTTTAGAGTTTCAAAATGTAATCTTTATGAGTAAAGTATGTCAGGTGGTTTGGTAAAGCATTTCAATACATGTCACAACTGTATAACTAGACTATAATATGTCCTGACTCAAATATAAAGCGTTCTACAATCGTGTCAAATGGCAAACATGTATCATACACTGAACCCAATAGTACTGCTCCTAAAATTCTTCAAGATTCAACAGTCAGCCCAACAACACTTATCTATTACAACTGCTTAGAAGAAGGCAGCAGGATGGAGGAGGAATGTCAAAGAAATTCCAACATGTTGTAGGAGCCATATACATCTCTGGTGCTCATACCCTCTTCTCAACTTAAGTGCATACCAAAATGTTTTGAAAGAGAATTTTGCTCACAACATTTACCAGTAAAGAGCAAAAAAAGAATTTTCACATAATGCAACAATGTGCAAATGAATTATAAGTCCACAAGCCATTACAGCTGCATGAAGCCAGTCAGTCAGTCAGTTTCCAACCCACTATATCCTAACACAGGGTCACGGGGGTCTGCTGGAGCCAATCACAGCCAGCACAGGGCACAAGGCAGGAACAAACCCCGGGCAGGGCGCCAACCCACTGCAGGACACACACACACCCACACACCAAGCATACACTAGGGACAATTTAGGATCACCAATGACCTGTGGGAGGAAACCGGATCAGCCGGAGGAAACCCACACAAACACGGGGAGAACTTGGGAACTCCACGCAGGGAAGACCCAGGAAGCAAACCCAGGTCTCCTAACTGTGAGGCAGCAGCGCTACTCTGCGCCACTGTGCTGCCCTAGCTGCATGAAGCATTGTGGCCAAAAAACTTTTCATCCAGTAAAGCATGGTAAAAAAAAAACTACAGTTTGGTCAAATTGATAATTAAAAATCCTATCCAGGTAGAATTCAGGAAGAAGCATCTTAGATCACAAAACAGACTGAGGCAACATCCTTGACATCATTGAGTTCAACGGTTAAATGATAAAAAGTACATCCTTGTACTATCTTCTTTGAATGGGAACATGGAAAGTAATGGGACTCAAATTTCTGACCATGCCTCAGTTTAATAGAAGACATTCATTCTTTTTTAATGAAGAGCAGGATTTTTGGAAGAGAGGTCTCTAGCTCTCCTCCACAGAATTTACTTCAGTTTAAACTTTACACTTTAATAAACCCCAAATTATTAAACAGCAGTGGCTAGGCTTTATCAAGTAGTGTCTCATTTTGAATTACAGCTTTCAAATCCCCTTTTGACAACCATTAAGGAAAAAAAAGAACCTAAAAACAATGATGAGTTCAAGTGGGGCAGCATCATTTCCAGTGATGGTTCCTTGAAAAAATTTCCAAAGCCAGCCTAAGCCTTGGCTGTCTGTAATCATATATGTTAAACTAGCAGAACATCCAGAAAAGCTGTTGTTCTCATTAGTCTCTATTATGGCTATAAAACATGGAGACAATCCAGTCTCCAATTCAAGACCATTGCTTCAATCAGCTGGTAAATGGCCACATCTGTAGCCTGACATCAATCCTAGACATCGACTGGCAAGGTCAAGTTAAGAACCTGAAAGTCATTGAGATGGAAGCCACCACAAGCATTGAAGCTTAATGGTCCTGAAAGCTTGGTTTTGATGGAAAAGACAAGTTACTGGTATGGAACATTTCAGAATCTACAAACAGTTGCCATACTATGAGCTGTCCCTGAGCAAGATAATCCAACACAGTCATTGTAAATTATCCATCACACAAACTGGGCTTCCACCCAAGCAGTTGGAGGTGTATGAAAAGGACTGGTCCTTCTGGTATGCTAGGGCAAGACAAGCCCACAACAACCTTGAAGACAGGGTTTTGATGGACGCACAAGAGATAAGGAGACCTGCAGTAACAGTTCTACCAGGCAAATCCAGGTCAGTTCACCTGTTCTGCACTAGGAAAATCCCGTATACCAGTTGACTCAGGCAACAGAAAATCCACATTGTATGGTTGTACTTTAGCATGGGTAATTGCAGTGTGGAGTAACAATAATGTGTGCTCTGCACAGCTTTTCTCCTTGTTAGAGGAGCTCCATGTTTCTTTTGACACCCTGGCAAGAAAATAAGTAACTTGATTAAGCAGATTACACAGTTCCACTGACACAAATAAAACAGTTTAAGATTACAGTATAACATAACCGCCAAAACGTAAACTGCAGATTCCGAGTTCAAAAAAGAAAAAAATAGCTTATCATGAATTAGGTAATTAAAAAAACTATGATGTCTATTTAGTCACATTCACACCTTCACCATTAACAGAAAACAGACATATTTTAGGTTGGTCATGCTTATACATCAAATCATGAAAGACCAATACTTTTACAATACATAAAGTTTTATGTCTGTGAAAATATCAGTCATCTCAAGTCTGAATGTTCTCTGTTGCAGGGAAAAGTAAAGCTCGTTAAAAAATCAAGAGGCATGTCTAATCAATGTCTCAGTTCTGCCCCTCCTTCATCAGCAGCAATTGCCTGGTACTGTTTCGTTAACAATGGGAACAGCATAGAAAATTAAGACTTAATTCAGAAGCTGATGAAACCTAATTCATATCAATTTATCTAATAAACTGAATATGCATGAAAAGGTAGCCCTGGAGTTGCCTGGGTGCCTCACATCTCCAAGAGATTCTGTTTGAGTCCTGGTCTTGTAACTGTCTGTGTGGCACTGGCACATCTTTCCTATGTTTACATACTTTCTTTTTGGTTAACGCTAACCTGAAATGGTGTGTGTGCCTAATAAAACAGTAGCATCATGCTGAAGCTTCAGCTGTCTGTGAGCCTGAAGTGGAATAAGGGTGTTTACTAAATATATCAAAGGTAGAAACTGAAGAGAGAACTGATTAGGTGCAAGTCCCTAATTAAAACAAATTATATATAGAGAAATACTATATGTAACTATGTACTGTATACTTAATGAAGATACTGGGGAATCTCGAAGGTTTACAACCACTTTCCTATTTGGTGTATTAATGTTCTTTTTTATTTTAATTAGAAGCAAATAACATGCCATACAATCAAGTCAAACTAAACAAAGCAATATTCAACACTCACCCAAGAGAAAGAGAGGAGTGCCAACAACCAGAACAAATCTTTAAAAGCAGCAAGGAAAGTAGGTTATCCTTTTCCTTGATATAGAAGCTTATTAAATATGTTATTGATCAGAGCATGCCATATTTTTTAAAAAATTTGAGAAATTAATTTTTTCCAGTTTCAAACAGTAAAAAACATCAGTAACCCACTGACATAAAAGAGGTGGGGTTGGATTTATCCAAATGAGCAAGATACATTTACTTGTTAGTAGTAAGGTAAAGGCAATTACAGTTTGCTTGCCCTTCTCCAATTTAAACCCATCTGGAGGTACACCAAACACAAGTGTTAATGGGTTAGGAGAGATCGCGACTCTAAGGCCGTCTGACAGGTTTTCAAAGATTGATGTCCAAAATGAGGTTAATTTGATGTACACCCAAAACATGTGGCCAAGTGAGGCTGGAGCTAGACTGCAATGTTCACAGGCTGGAAACATTTTGGATAATTTAAAATGAAATAAATGTGCTCAACAAAAGATTTTAAATTGAATGATTAAGTGTTTTGTGCATATGGAGCTAGAGTGGATTCTGTGCATGGCCGCCTTCCACTCCTTTTCTGAAATATTAAGTGAAAGATCATTTCCCCATTGGAGCCTGGATCCTTTGAAAGGAAGGGACTTTAAAATGTTTTTATAAATTGTAGAGATGCTATCTGAGTCTTCAAGGCTGATCAGTATTTCTTCTGGAACAGAAATATGTGGGAAGTGAGGAAAATTGTGCTGGTTCAGTTTAGCAAAATTCCTAGCTTGAAAGTAGTGGAAAAATTGTGTTGATGAGAAGTTAAATTTGAAGTTTAATTGCTCTTAGGATGCAAAGACATTATCTAAGTGTCTAAGTGTTTTAATCCTGGACATTGTCCAAACATTAAATACTTTATAGGTTTGAAAGGGTATCATGCAGAGGTGCAATAGAGAAGACTTTCTCTGTCTTAAACTGCTTCCTACATTAGTTCCATATTCTAAGTGAAGAAAGGGCGGTTGGATTGTAGTAGCTGCAGGGTATTGATGATAATTTGTATTTACTAGGGCAAACAGCAGGGAGTATAAAGAATTAATGCAAGATTTTAATTCTATTGCAGACCAGGCTTGTGTATATTCATCAATTTGTGTCGATGTCTAAGTCTTTATGGAATGTATATTTGCCGCCCAGTAATAAAATTGAAAGTTAGGTAATGTCATGACCCCTTCTGTTTTAGGGAATTGTAGAGTTACCCTTTGGATGCGTGGATGTTTTGAATTCCAAATAAATGAGATTATGATTGAATCTAATTTCTTAAAGAAAGATTTGTTCATGTACAGTATATGGGGATACTCTGAAATAGAAAAGGAAGCATGTGAAGGATGTTCATTTAAACAGTGTTGATTCTCCCTGCTAATGTGAGATGGAGGGTAGACCATCTATTCATGTCTTGTTTAATTTTTTCCATGCAGAGAGCAAAATTCTTTTAAAAAAACGAGCATTATATTTACGTGTGATATTACCCCTAGATATTTAAACTGATCTGCAAAGATAAATGGGAAGGTGTGTAGTCTAAAATTGTATGCTGGAGAGTTCACTGGAAAAAGCACACTTTTATTTAAATTGAGTGCACATATCTTTTGAAAATCTGCTAGTGTTTTTAGAACTGCTGGTACTGACTTTTGTTGGTCAGATATATGCAGTACCATATCATCTGTATATAGTTATATTTTCTGTTCAAGTCCTCTGAAAATCCCATTTATCTTTGATGTATTTTGAAAGTAAACAGCCAATGGCTCAATGGTGACTATAAAGAGCAATGGTGATAGGGGGCATTCTTGTCAAGTATAACATTCTAGTTTGAAACAGTATGAAATAATGTGGTTAATACAAACTAAGGCTTAACAGGTAATCCCATTCCACCATATCAAATGCTTTTTCTGCATCCAAAGTTAACAACATCTCTGGGGTGTTAGATTTAATAGGTGGATATATTATTTTAAACAAACAGATTAGAAGCTAAGTGTCTGCCTTCAATAAAGCTGGTTCGGTCTTGTGATATTACAGAAGAAAGCACTTTCTCAATCCTTCAGACTAAAACTTCGGAGAGTATCTTAACATCATTATTCAGGTGTGACACTGGTCTGTATGATGCACATTGTAGAAAGTCCTTACTTTTCTTAGGAAAGATGGTAATTAATACTAGGCGAAAAGTTTGAGGTGGAAAATTTCCACTGAACGTTTATCCAGTTCCACAGCACTAAGAGGATCTACCTGTGGTATCTGTAATGAATCAAAAAACGCATTAGATAGATAGATAGATAGATAGATAGATAGATAGATAGATAGATAGATAGATAGATAGATAGATAGATAGATAGATAGATAGATAGATAGATAGATAGATAGATAGATAGATAGATAGATAGATAGATAGATAGATACTTTATTAATCCCAATGGGAAATTCACATTCTCCAGCAGCAGCATACTGATACAATAAATAATATTAAATTAAAGAATGATAATAATGCAGGTGAAAAACAGACAATAACTTTGTATAATGTTAAATGTTAACGTTTAGTGGATGGAATTGAAGAGTCGCATAGTTTGGGGGAGGAACGATCTCCTCAATCTGTCAGTGTCAGTCACTGTCTTCATTAAACTAAGTAGAGTATAAGAACTTATAGTAACCTCAAAATGTGTGGTTTGTGTTTTAATGGCCAATGATTTTATATCCGTCTGTGTTGGGAATTGCTAATATGCATTGTGGACTTCTTGCTTGTGGATTTGTTGGGCTAAGGTCTTATTGGCCTTCTCTCCATGTTCATACTAATGATGTTGCGATTTAAAGATGAGCTGCTTTGTTTCTTTAGTAGTCAAGAGGTTAAATTCTGATTGCAAAAACTGTGTTTTCCTATAAAGTGCCTCATTTTGTGTCCTGGCATATTCTAGATCATTTTATGGTAATTTCACTGATTAACTTAGATGCCTTCTTGATTTCCAATTTATTTTTGTGAGAGAGATATGAATTAATCTGTCCTCTTAAAAATTCCTTCAGAGTTTCCCAGAGTATTCCTGCAGAGACCTCTGAAGATGCATTTGCATCCAGAAAATAATCAATTTGCTTAGATATGAATTCTGTACAGTTCTCATTAGCTAATGACAGGCAGTTATGATGCCAGCTACAAGATGAATGTGTAGGGCAAAGTGATTTAAGTTCCATGAGCAGAGGGGCGTGTTCGGAGATAACAATAGTGTCGTATTACAAGATTTGATAATGGGGAAAAATCATTGTCTTTGAAGAAATAATCAATTCTCGATCAATTAGGTTAGGGTTGAAAAACCTCCATGAGTCTAGTTCTGACCCACTATAAACTGTGTAATTTTTTTTGCAATATTAGATATTATCGCCGCTGCAGCTGAAGATCTATCCAGGTCTGTATTTAAAACACAACTTAAGTCTCCGGCCACTATAATTTTATGAGTGTTCACATTAGGAATAGATGAAAATACATTTTGGATAATCTGATCTGATCTCTATCATCCATGCTGGGTGCATAAATATTTATCAGAATCACTTTAGTATTAAATAAATTGCCCATCACCATGACATATCGCCCTTCAGGATCAGATATTACAACTGACACTACAAATGGAATAGTTATGTGTATTAAGATTACCACACCATTAGTTTTATTTGTATAGGAGTGAAAAGTCTGGCCAAACCCACCCTTTTTGCAACCGAAACTGGACCTTACTTTATAAGTGTTTTTTCTGTAAGAATACTATCTTGGCATTTAGACCTGTTAAATGAGAGAATACTTTCTTTCTCTTTAATTCATGATCGAGACCTTTGACATTCCAGCTGACAAAGTTCAATATTTGGTCATATAGACATTGCTTCTGAACTTTTGTTGCCATTTTGTAGTTGTAAGTTAAGGCAGTACATTGTTACATATGATAGCTTTGACTTAGATTTCATACTATTACCAGATGTTATGGCTATGAAGCCTATTGTTATGTTGGCACTTACAGTTATTGAGGTACAAAGGATAAATAAGAAATAGCATTGCTTTCTTTCTCCCCCCCGCCAACCCCCCACCCCAATTTTGCCTCCCCAAGTGGGGGAGACCACACTTCACGAAGTTCCAGTCCTCTGACATGCCAAGAGACAGCGCACATCCAGAACAAAATGACCCCCCACCCCACCCCCAGCAGCAGTATAGAAAGGTTACAATTTGAGATATCTTATGAAAGTACAGTTCAAATACAATAAACCTAGTATATGATCTTAAATGGTCCCAATACAATAAACCAAGGGAATGATGTTAAACAGTTCCAATGGAGACTGAGATAACGTATGATAGTACATTCTCAATACAATAAACCAAGGGTATAATGTGGAAAAAAACAAAAGAAAAACTGAAAATAGCTAGTTACTTTTTAGTTGTATATACAGAATATTCAATGGAAAAAATTTCAAAGTAATATAATAATATAAAAATATAAATAATATAAAAAAGGAATGGTGGCCAAAAAGGTAATGGAATGTATAGTTACAGCAAATGTTGCAGATCTGGACCAGTGCATTAATGAGCTCCTGGACAGTCTGAGGTGCAACCTGGAGGCGTCGAATAGACCGAAGCATAATGTCCCAGAGGTGTTCTATTGGATTTAGGTCAGGTGAGCGTGGGGGCCAGTCAATTCCTTCATCCTCCAGGAACTGCCTACATACACTCACCACATGAGCCCGGGCATTGTCATGCACCAGGAGGAACCCAGGACCCACTGCACCAGTATAGGGTCTGATAATGGGTCCAAGGATTTCATCCTGATGCCTAATGGCAGTCAAGGTATCTTTGTCTAGCCTGTAGATGTCTGTGGGTCCCTCCATGGATATGCCTCCCCAGAACATCACTGATCCACACCACCAAACTGGTCATGCTGAACGATGTTACAGGCAGCATAACGTTTTCCACGGCTTCTCCAGACCCTTTCACGTCTGTCATATGAGCTCAGGGTGAACCGCCTCTCATCTGTGAAAAGCACAGGGTGCCAGTGGTGGACCTACCAATTCTGGTATGCTATGGCAAATGCCAATCGAGCTCCATGGTGTTGGCCAGTGAGCACAGGGCCCACTAGAGGACGCTGGGCCCTCACGCCACCCTCATGATGTCTGTTTCTGACTGTTTGGTCAGAGACCTTCACACAAGTGGACTGCTGCAGGTTATTTTCTAGGGCTCTGGCAGTGCTCATCCTCCTTGCCCAAAGGAGCAGATACCGGTCCTGCTGATGGGTTAAGAACCTTCTATTATGGCCCTGTCCAGCTCTCCTAGAGTAACTGCCTGTCTCCTGGAATCTCCTCCATGCCCCTGAGACTGTGCTGGGGGCCACAGCAAACCTTCCGCCAATGGTACATATTTATGTTCCATCCTGGAGAAGTTGGACTACCTGTGCAACCTCTTTAGGGTCCTGTATCGCCTCATGCTACCAGTAGTGACACTGACCGTAGCCAAATGCAAAACTACTGAAAAAACAGTCAGAAAAGATGAGGAGGGAAAAATGTCAGTGGCCTCCACCTGTTAAACTATTCCTGTTTTGGGGGTCGCCTCATTGTTGCCCCTCTAGTGCACCTGTTGTTACTTTCATTAACACCAAAGCAGCTGAAACTGATTAACAACCCCCTCTGCTACTTAACTGACCAGATCAATAGCCCAGAAGTTTCATTGACTTGATGCTATACTCTGATTGAAAAGTGTTCCTTAAATTTGTTTGAGCAGTATATAAAAACTTTTTAAAGCCCATCCCTTTCAAAGATCCCAGAGTACAGTGGAGAAAGGATCTCTTACTCAATATTTCAGAAAAGGAGTGGTGGGCAGCCATGCACAGAATTCACTCCAGCTCCTTATGTGCAAAGCATACAATTATTCAACTTAAAATTATTTATCAAGCGCATCTGTCTCGTTTAACATTGGCCAAATTGTTTCCCGGGCAAGATCCAACCTGCGAACGTTGCAATCAAGTTCTAGACTCACTGGGTCACATGTTTTGGACGTGCAGCAAATTAACATCATTTTGGACCAAGATTTTTAAATGCCTTTCAGACAGCCTTGGTGTCACAATCCCTCCTAATCCACTAACAGCTGTGTTTGGTGTTCTTCCAGATGGGCTTAAAGTGGAGAAGGACAAACAAACTGTAATTGTCTTTACTACACTATTGGCACATAGACTTATCTTGCTCAACTGGAAGAATCCTAACTCTCCCCTTTTAAGTCAGTGGGTAACTGATGTTATATGTTATCTGAAATTGCAAAACATCTAATTCTCACTTAGAGGATCTGTTCAAAACTTTCTCCACACCTAGTAGGATCTAATCAATAATATTTTAGAATAATCATTTAAATTGAGGAAGCGGATTCTCTTCCTTTTGTTTACTCTATTTATTTTTGTTTATTTATTTATTTACTTATTTTTTCTGCTATTAAAGTTTTACTCTGTTGGCTTAGCTCTCTTTCTAATGGGTGGGGGTTGAATTGTTTCAAACCTAGTTTTGTAAAACTTCACTTGCTTGTATAGAATGTTATTTAATTTCAATAAATTCAATAAAATGTTTTAAAAAAAGGTTTTTAAAAGACTATGATGTGGAAAAGGAAAAACAGGGAAAAAATTCTGAGAGATCAAAATGAAACTAAAAGAAACCAGTCCAAAACGTAAGTCAAAATGCCATGAACAGTTCTTTTTCACTCATCTTCATAACACTGTGAACATTTCTTTTGAAGTAGTAATCCAGAATCTTTGTCACAAGGAGTGATATATGATTTCCTAGTGTCATGTGACACAAACAGTATTAGTAATACTCACAGTAAGCCCACTATGAATTGTAATAAAAAAATAAACCACAAAATCCCACAATTTCATAACAATGGGTGAGCCTACTCACTAGATAGATGGTTTCAGAGCCCATTTAGGTTGAAACAGAGATGCTACACAATATATACAACTATATTTATCCATGATTAATGTGCTTAACTGTGAATAAATGCACCCTCTTGATTTTGCCCTATTTTATGTATTCTGAGTACAGAAGGTCTGTGTTTACTCCTGTTAATGTACATTGTTATGTAATGAATGTCTATGACATAAATATACAAAATTTGAAAAAGCAGTAAGTAAAATGTCTGTTCAGTCCTCTCTCTTGATTAGCACATTTTTCAGAAAGTCTTCTTAATAAGAATATGAATTTTGTAGTGCTATCAAGTATGTTTAAAGCTTTGTGGGTCTGATGCTAAATTTTCATTAGAAATTTAACCACAATAATTTTGTTTTAATAATTGACTGTTGCTAGAATTATACCTTAGTGCAACAGATGTTAAGTAACCTAAACACCAGACAAACTCTAGAATTTCATTTTAATAATCAAAACTTTCTGAATTAAAGCTACTTAACAAATGGGAACATTAACTTACAACAAGGTCAAAGTGAAAGCATTGAAATAAATGCTGGATTTTTTTTTCTGTTTGTCTCCCACTGCTTCCAAAAAGACAATAAACTAAATTGGGCTTTTATTTTCCTCACTCCTGTTGACATTCTAAACTTCTCCAAATACTAATACAAGTCATTTTCATTTCAAAAGTCAGATTTTTCTTTTTTCCTCCATTTTGTTCTACCTTTAATTGTAGAGGTGTCTTGCATTCTTTCACATTTAAAGTCATGAATTTCTCACAAACAGACAGAGCTCTCACATAGATAGATAGATAGATAGATAGATAGATAGATAGATAGATAGATAGATAGATAGATAGATAGATAGATAGATAGATAGATAGATAGATAGATAGATAGAGATTTGCCCGGACACCACCAGTCACAAACCACTTCTTTATAAATTGCACACGTTTATTAAACATTAATAAACACGGTCCCAACACTACACACAATGCACTCAGCAATAATCACCCCAATGAATCTGTTTCTCAGTACTTGGCCGCCTCTATTCTCCTCCTGGGAGCTTCGTCCTGCTCCCACTCCCGACTCTGGCTCCCAGACTGTAGGAAGGCGGTGCCTTTTATCCCTGCCTGGATGTGCTCCAGGTGTCTGATGACATCCATCCGGCAGCACTTCCTGGTGTGGCGGAAGTGCTGCCCTTTGCACCGGGAGCACTCCAGGCGTCCCTGGCAGGTTCAACCGCCATCTTGCCGAGTGTGGCGGAAGTAACTATTTCCAAGTTCTACGAGGCTTGAGGCGCCCCCTGGCAGTGGCCTAGGGACCCAACAGGCCAGAAACTCTTTGTTCTTCTCCTGTGGTCCGCTCCTGCTCCAGGGCAGTTGCCCCCTCGTGGCCCAGAAGCTATTCCTGCCACCTTCCAGTCCTTTTAGGCATCCCAGCCAGGTAATGATCCCGGCAATCTGCCACAATAGATAGATAGATAGATAGATAGATAGATAGATAGATAGATAGATAGATAGATAGATAGATAGATAGATAGATAGATAGATAGATAGATAGATACTTTATTAATCCTAAGGGGAAATTCACAAAATGAATGCTTAGAAAGTACAAAGAGGAGTAGCCCTTCTTTGAATATTTAATACAAAATGATGTCATGTGCAGTTACATTTGTGTACTTACAACACACATGACTTAGCAATGGCTGCTGTTTGAGTTACTGTTAATGATGTTATCTGTTGCCACAAGTTCAAAAATGCTAACAGACCCAAAGAAATACAAAAACGAAATTATTTAAAAATCTTCAAAACAGGCAAAAACAGATTGAAAATATTCTTGGGTGTTTCTATATCCTCACTTTAAAAAGGAAGACTACACAACTGTACTGTGTACTTTGATATATCTGAAGCAGTTACTCCTACACAAGCATCTCAGGTTTGTTTAAATGTATTACATCTTAGACATCAGAATTTAGGAGTCCGGAAATCATGCTTTATGCCCAACAATTAAAATGTATCGTTTTCTGTAAGACTCCAGACTTTTTTTCCCATTTCAGTGCTGGGAAGCAAGAAGATGTTGATCTCAGTGCCAGAAAGGGATGCATTCAGTGCAATCTCATTACAGTATGATTATTATTTGGTATTTGTGACATATTTTAGAATACTAGCATGCCAGGACGTCACTAAGCACCTCACATGAAGTGATGCTGCACAAAATAGTACTCATATTTTGTCTGCTGCTGCACAAATCAATTTAGTTATGGCTGATTTCAAACCTGTCTTTACTTGTTGGAAGGAAGAAAGCAACCTACAAGTATATATCAGGAGCATCTACAGTATGAACAGCTATACATTAAGTACATATGATGTGGGCAGAATAGTAATGACAAAAGCCATGATCCTTACTGTGAATATCACCATGATTGAAGGAGAATGGAAAAATTAGGCACCAAGATACTGTAAGTAATACTAGCCTGGTCTTGATTTATTACCTCATTCTCTACCCAGTAAGCAGAAAAGCTCTCTGGGATTTCTTTTCATTTAGAAAAAGCCACCACTGCTTGATTTATGATTGCAAGCACATAAAGGTAGGTTTTCTGACCTTTGACAATGGTTTTTACAGTTTAGCAAACCTCAATCACATAAGCACTTTCAGTCAAAGAGACAAGACAGGTAAAGAATTACACTGTTTGAACTCGGGGGCCAAAGCAGCTGTCAGAAAGCCACAAGATCTCACCCTGAGCTCATGATGAAGATCGTGATTAAAGAAGTCTGCAAATCTATATAAATTCTCCTTGTGTTATATAATACACTTCAATATAAGCAGGCCATCTTCTTCAATCCTACAGTATATGCTGTTTATGGTCTCAAAAAGAAGGTCCTGTTTTTTTAACCAATAAATTCTTTGATTATTTGTTTCAATTTGGATTTAATGTTTATGGTTTTTCCCTTCTTCTTTTTGGTGACCTTTTGTTTATTTATAAACTTTTAACAACCATAGCCCCATTACTTGACCTGCACAGGGGAGCCTGGCTTTTGAGTAGGTGTGAAGTTGCCTAAGAGAGACTTAATCCCGGGGCCAAGACCTGAATTAAGGGCAGACGTGGCCTTTATAGGTGTGGGTTTTGAGGCCTTCTCCCTCTGTGTGCTTCATTTAGCAGGACATCACAACACACAGTGGAAGTTGGTTACAGTGATCCCTCGCTATATCGCGCTTCGCCTTTCGCAGCTTCACTCCATCGCGGATTTTATATGTAAGCATATTTAAATATATATTGCGGATTTTTTGCTGGTTCGCAGATTTCTGCAGACAATGGGTCTTTTAATTTCTGGTACATGCTTCCTCAGTTGGTTTGCCCAGTTGATTTCATACAAGGGACGCTATTGGCAGATGGCTGAGAAGCTACCCAACTTACTTTTCTCTCTCTCTTGCGCTGACTATCTGTGATCCTGACGTAGGGGGTGAGCAGGGGGGCTGTTCGCACACCTAGACGATACGGACGCTCGTCTAAAAATGCTGAAAGATTATCTTCACGTTGCTATCTTTTGTGCAGCTGCTTCCTGAAACGACATGCTAAAAGGTGCTTCGCATACTTAAAAGCTCGAAGGGCACGTATTGATTTTTGATTGAAAAACAAACTCTCTCTCTCTCTCTCTTTGTCTGCTCCTGACGGAGGGGGTGTGAGCTGCCGCCTTCTACAGCTTTGTGCCGTGGTGCTTCGCATACTTAAAAGCCAAACAGCCCTATTGATTTGTTTGCTTTTCTCTATCTATGTGACATTCTGTGCTCCTGACGCGCACTCCTTTGAAGAGGAAGATATGTTTGCATTCTTTTAATTGTGAGACAGAACTGTCATCTCTGTCTTGTCATGGAGCACAGTTTAAACTTTTGAAAAAGAGACAAATGTTTGTTTGCAGTGTTTGAATAACGTTCCTGTCTCTCTACAACCTCCTGTGTTTCTGCGCAAATCTGTGACCCAAGCATGACAATATAAAAATAACCATATAAACATATGGTTTCTACTTCGCGGATGGCTCTGGAACGCAACCCCCGCGATGGAGGAGGGATTACTGTAAGCATATTTAAATATATATCGCGGATTTTTTGCTGGTTCGCGGATTTCTGCGGACAATGGGTCTTTTAATTTCTGGTACATGCTTCCTCAGTTGGTTTGCCCAGTTGATTTCATACAAGAGACGCTATTGGCAGATGGCTGAGAAGCTAGATTGCTTACTTTTCTCTCTCTCTTGCGCTTTCTCTGATCCTGACGTATGGGGATTGAGCAGGGGGGCTGTTCGCACACCTAGACGATATGGACGCTCGTCTAAAAATGCTGAAAGATTATCTTCACGTTGCTACCTTTTGTGCAGCTGCTTCCTGAAACGACATGCTGCACGGTGCTTTGCATACTTAAAAGCTCGAAGGGCACGTATTGATTTCTGACTGAAAAACAAACTCTGTCTCTCTCTCTCTCTCTCTCTCTCTGCTCCTGACGGAGGGGGTGTGAGCTGCCGCCTTCAACAGCTTTGTGCCGCGGTGCTTCGCATACTTAAAAGCCAAACAGCCCTATTGATTTGTTTGCTAGAGATTGTTTTCTCTATCTATGTGACATTCTGTGCTCCTGACACGCACTCCTTTGAAGAGGAAGATATGTTTGCATTCTTTTAATTGTGAGACAGAACTGTCATCTCTGTCTTGTCATGGAGCACAGTTTAAACTTTTGAAAAAGAGACAAATGTTTGTTTGCAGTGTTTGAATAACGTTCCTGTCTCTCTACAACCTCCTGTGTTTCTGCGCAAATCTGTGACCCAAGCATGACAATATAAAAATAACCATATAAACATATGGTTTCTACTTCGCGGATTTTCTTATTTCGCCGGGTGGCTCTGGAACGCAACCCCCGCGATGGAGGAGGGATTACTGTATATTACTTCAACCAACTTTTTGATCAATACCCCATTCTTTTTATAATTCAGATCCTTTCCTCCGTGGACTGGTTATGATGATATGCAAACTGGAGGTTATCTTGACTATCTGGAGTCAATGCCACCAGTCTGTAGTCATTCATAGATAACTTTTATTTTCTCAGGCAAAGGTATAATTGTTGTCCTTTTGAAGCAGGCAGGAGCCACACATTCACTCAGAGAAACATTAAATATATCACTGGAGACATCAGCTAATCATTTCCAAACAGGTTTTTTAAACACTTCTAGAAATTCTATCTGTTGAGGATTTTAAAGTCTCCCTTATGTTACATACAGAGACAAAGAAGGATGAATCATGTGGTGGTGCAAGCAATCAAATTGAAGGCTGCATGTTAAAGAGATCAAAATGGGCCTAGAAAGTATTAGCTGATCAGGAAAGGAACATGCAGATGAGAATGGATTAGGTTTGACTTTGTAGTCAATACGCATCTACAACCTCTGAAAACGTTTGCAAGAATCATTATAAGTGATAAATTCTATCTCTAGTTTACATCTGTACTTGTTGTTTGCATCTGCTTTTTTGTAAGGTTCAGCATCACTGTTTTGAAATGCATTGCTGCATGATTTTAGTAAATTCCTGATGTCTGCAGTAATCCACAGTTAATTATTAGAAAGTATGCAAACTTATTTGGTGAATATCTATTCATCCAGACATTTTTATGAATCTCTTTATGATGTCTATATACTAATCCCTAAACATGTTCCAGTTTACATAATCAAACCAATCCAGCAGGTTTCCCTCCATTTCTTTAGTCCAGCACTGTTTTCTTGTCGAGTCCTCACATTTTCAGTGTCTGGTTGCAAGCTGGGAGAAGGAGTACTTACAGATGATCAGACCGTCTGAGGTGGGGGTGCAGTAATGAGCAATAAATGTATTTTATAGGAGTGTAGCAGTATTAGTATTAGCATCTGTCATGCAGGAGGTCATATGCTGGTGATATTTAGGATAAACATTCCTTTGTCATGGTCCAGCTTATTTTATTCAATTTTTTCACTTTTTAGGAAACTATTACTTGATCTCTAGAAATACTGTATGCAATGTGTTGGGGGTTTTGTAGGCAATGGAATCCAATGCTTAAGTTTACTTTTCTTTCAGTGCATTTAAAACAATGTTTAAAATAAAATGAATTTTCATACAGTGCAATATTGTTCATCTTATGGTCACTGCCATTTTGGTACCTTTCTGTTAACAGCTGCTATGCTGTTGCTAAGTAAGAATAACAGGAAGTGTACAATACATAATATCATTGGATTGAAGGTCAACATTGTTTAATTCCTGGTTGACCAAGTTTGTGGAAACAGTGCAGAAAATCATTCTCATCAGTGTCTTAATATAGTTTTTACCAACAAATTCTTTTGTTGACTACAGATTTCATTTTACATTATTTTTGGTTTTTCAATCCCTCCACTACGCTCTTTGAATTACAACTCTGGTTTCACATTCTGGGCTTGCTTATTAGATTACTATTTTCTATTGTGATTATTTTGACACATATTGAGATTATGATTTAACTGAGAATCACAATTATTAAAGTTACAATTTTGCATTGCAACTTCAAGGCTTAAAGCAAATAAAGGTATAAATGATCACACTAAGATATCTGTCAGTATTTATTTGTCAAATCAAACGTTTTTCAAATAACAAACAACAACTTAAATTATTGAATGCCCAAATTCAAGCAAGGATCAAATTACTTTCAATAATGTATTTTCTATACTAAACTTAAAATAAATTATTGTGCTAGCTTAGCTGATTAATTTATATAAGTAAAATAAAAAAGAAGTGGGACACTATTTTCTTGCAAAGCCCTAACACCTTCAGAATGTGTGCATCATCTTTTAAAGACTTATCTAGTAAATTACAGTAGTTTATCGATTATCTCCTGAGATATACAATGTTTGTAAGCAACAACCTTTCAGTTCAGATTTGTCATTTACATGTGCACTGTTAATCTGATGCAAGGCCCAGTTGTCATGCTGGACCACAAGTCTGTGGCTGTTGAATAGTATTGTACTGCCAAATTCTTTTTCATAAAACACTATTCATTAAACAAACCTTCTATGATGAATGAAAACTTTGGATGGCGTTTTCCCTTGCCTGGATGCGGGTCACCGGGGCCCCCCTCTGGAGCCAGGCCTGGAGGTGGGGCTCAATGGCGAGTGCCTGGTGGCCAGGCCTGCAACCATGGGGCTCGGCCAGGCACAGCCCGAAGAGGCAACGTGGGTCCCCCTTCCCATGGGCTCACCACCTATGGGAGGGGCCAAGGAGGTCGGGTGCAGTGTGAGTTGGGTGGTGGCCAAAGGTGGGGACCTTGGCAGTCTGATCCTTGGCTACAGAAGCCGGCTCTTGGGACGTGGAATGTCACCTCTCTGAAGGGGAAGGAGCCTGAGCTAGTGCGCGAGGTCGAGAGGTTCCGGCTAGATATAGTCGGACTCACCTCGATGCACAGCTTGGACTCTGGAACCAATCTTCTTGAGAGGGGCTGGACTCTCTACCACTCTGGAGTTGCCCCCGGTGAGAGGCGCCGAGCGGGTATGGGTATACTTATTGCCCCCCGACTTGGAGCCTGTTCATTGGGGTTTACCCCGGTGGACGAGAGGGTGGCCTCCCTCCGCCTTCGGGTGAGGGGACGGGTCCTAACTGTTGTTTGTGCGTATGCGCTGAACAGCAGTTTGGAGTACCCACCCTTTTTGGAGTCCCTGGAGGGGGTGCTAGAGGGCATACCTTCTGGGGACTCCCTTGTACTGCTGGGAGACTTCAATGCTCACGTGGGCAATGGCCCCCCCGATCTGAAACCGAGTAGTGTTTTGTTATTGGACTTCTGTGCTCGTCACGTGTTGTCCATAATGAACACTATGTTCAAGCATAGGGGTGTTCATATGTGCACTTGGCACCAGGACACCCTAGGCCTCAGTTCGATGATCGACTTTGTGGTCATGTCGTCGGACCAGCGGCCACATGTCTTGGACACTCGGGTGAAGAGAGGGGCGGAGCTGTCAACTGATCACCACCTGGTGGTGAGTTGGCTTCGATGGTGGGGGAAGATGCCGGTCAGGCCTGGTAGGCCCAAACGTGTTGTGAGGGTCTGCTTGGAACGTCTGGCAGAGCCCCTTGTCAGAAGTAGCTTCAACTCCCACCTCCGGCAGAACTTCGACCACATCCCGAGGGAGGTGGGGGACATTGAGTCTGAATGGGCCATGTTCCGTGCCTCTATTGTTGAGGCGGCTGACCGGAGCGGTGGCCGTAAGGTGGTCGGTGCCTGTCGTGGTGGCAATCCCTGAACCCGTTGGTGGACACCGGCGGTGAGGGATGCCGTCAAGCTGAAGAAGGAGTCCTACAGGACCTTTTTGTCCTGTGGGACTCTGGAGGCAGCTGATAGGTACCGGCAGGCCAAGCGGAATGCGGCTTTGGTGGTTGCTGAGGCAAAAACTCGGGCGTGGGAGGAGTTTGGGGAGGCCATGGAGAACGACTTTCAGACGGCTTCGAGGAGATTCTGGTCCACCGTCCGGTGTCTCAGGAGGGGGAAGCAGTGCAGTGTCAACACTGTATATGGTGGGGATGGTGCACTGCTGACCTCGACTCGGGACGTTGTGGGTCGGTGGGGGGGGTACTTCGAAGACCTCCTCAATCCCACTAACATGCCTTCCAATGAGGAAGCACAGCCTGGGAACTCGGAGGTGGGCTCCCCCATCTCTGGGACTGAGGTCACCGAGGTGGTCAAAAAACTCCTTGGTGGCAGGGCCCCGGGGGTGGATGAGATACGCCCGGAGTTCCTCAAGGCTCTGGATGTTGTAGGGCTGTCTTGGTTGACACGTCTCTGCAACATCGCATGGACATCAGGGACAGTGCCTCTGGATTGGCAGACTGGGGTGGTGGTCCCCCTCTTTAAGAAGGGGGGACCGGAGGGTGTGTTCCAACTACAGAGGGATCACACTCCTCAGCCTCCCTGGAAAAGTCTATTCGGGCGTTCTGGAGAGGAGGGTCCGTCGGATAGTCGAGCCTTGGATTCAGGAGGAACAGTGTGGTTTTTGTCCTGGTCGCGGAACAGTGGACCAGCTCTACACCCTTAGCAGAGTCCTGGAGGGTGCATGGGAGTTCGCCCAACCAGTCTACATGTGTTTTGTGGACTTGGAAAAGGCATTTGACCGTGTCCCTCGGGGAATCCTGTGGGGGGTGCTCTGAGAGTATGGGGTACCGGACCCTGATAAGGGCTGTTCGCTCCCTGTACGATCGGTGCCAGAGCTTGGTCCGCATTGCCGGCAGTAAGTCGAAACCGTTTCCAGTGAGAGTTGGACTCCGCCAGGGCTGCCCTTTGTCACTGATTCTGTTCATAACTTTTATGGACAGAATTTCTATGCGCAACCAGGGCGTTGAGGGGGTCCGGCTTGGCGGACTCAGGATTGGGTCACTGCTTTTTGCAGATGATGTTGTCCTGTTTTGCTTCATCAGGCCATGATCTTCAGCTCTCTCTGGATCGGTTCGCAGCTGAGTGTGAAGCGGCTGGGATGGGAATCAGCATCTCCAAATCCGAGACCATGGTCCTCAGCTGGAAAAGGGTGGAGTGCCCTCTCAGGGTTGGTAGTGAGATCCTGCCCCAAGTGGAGGAGTTCAAGTATCTCGGGACCTTGTTCACGAGTGAGGGAAGAATGGAGCGTGAGATCGACAGGCGGATTGGTGCGGCATCCGCAGTAATGCGGGCTCTGCATCAGTCTGTCGTGGTGAAAAAGGAGCTGAGCCACAAGGCGAAGCTCTCAATTTACCAGTTGATCTATGTTTCTACCCTCACCTATGGTCATGAGCAATGGGTAGTGACCGAAAGAACGAGATCACGAATACAAGCAGCTGAAATGAGTTTCCTCCGTAGGGTGTCTGGGCTTTCCCTTAAAGATAGGGTGAGAAGCTCAGTCATCCAGGAGGAGCTCAGAGTAGAGCCGCTGCTCCTCCGCATCGAGAGGAGTCAGATGAGGTGGCTCGGACATCTGATCAGGATGCCTCCTGGACGCCTTCCTGGTGAGGTGTTCCGGACACGTCTAACCGCGAGGAGGCCCAGGGGAAGACCCAGGACACGCTGGAGGGACTATGTCTCTTGGCTGGCCTCGGAACACCTTGGGATTCCCCCGGAAGAGCTAGAAGAAGTGGCCGGGGAGAGGGAAGTCTGAGCATCTCTGCTCAATCTGCTGCCCCCGCGACCCGACCTCGGATAAGCGGAAGAGAATGGATGGATGGATGGATGGACACAAACTCTTCCTTTGTTTTTACCAGACAGATCAGTCCAATCTCCCTGAAAGACAGTAAGCCCATTTGATGTCTCAGCAGTAAGCCATGCTTCTGAGGAACATAAAACAGCAGTTTCTGATGTCTCATCCTGTAGCCAGTCTTGCATGTATATCTCCTAGTTCATTATCCAGTGACTTCACATTGACAGGAAAAATACTGAACAGAGGAGGTTGTTTGCCCTAGTGTTTCGATGTCACATAGATGCCTCCTCTTCATTCCCATTTCCTACCTCACGTTGTCCAGTTATTCTTAGCTGAGTCATTCCTATTGTCAAGTCCAAACTAAGACTACTGCAGGTTCCTAGGTGACTTAGCTTCTTAGCAGAGACCTGATCATACTTTTAACAAAGCAGCATGCAGATGCCTAGTCATTTAATGCTTTGCATTATTTCCCATTCTTGCTTTTGACACATGGAGAATCGATAATTTCATCGAGGGTTTCCCTTGGTCTTTTAGGTCCCTGATCCTGATGGCAGATTCGCCCCTGCCGGATGTGTTGTCAGAATATATCTGATGGCAGCAACTTTGTATTTAATGAAATAAAAGACAAATTGTTACAGCTTTCACTGATATTGAAACATGTTTGTCAATCATAATTAATAATTATTATAACTGACGGCAAAATAACAAAAATATTAAAACTCTATTCAGATGTCTGGCAGAAAAAACACACAACACATTGCCACACTCTAGAGCCATGCATCTAATGTATAAGTCCTCAAATTTGGGAGGTCATCAGAGAAATTTTAGGGGGCACCTGAAATGGCGCAACACTTCTGTAAAAGCATATGGAGTAGCAGGATATAACAGTACACAGTGCATCAGTAGGACCCTGTTAGTTTAACAGTTTTAATACTGCAGCTTTGTAGATTGCAGTACTGCACTCATTACACTGCACAACAATTTTTTTTGAAAAGTCTTGCTTCCTGAAAAGTTGTTGCTGATTGTGACAGGTACCTGGGTATGCACAAATATAGTTTTGGTTTTACTGCATCACGTAGGAACTCTGAGAAATATACATTTATATGTTTACTGATAACAATGTATTTAGTCACGTTTATGTTTCTCATAAGCTATTAAATTCAACAGAATTAAAAGTGTTTTGCTCCTGATTTTGTTTTGTATTCAATGTCTGGTGCATCACGTTGCAGTGTCCAACAGTATTCAGCAAGCATTGACGGAATCCAGTTGCTCTGGTATCGTTTCTCCATCTTAGCAATATCCTGGTGAAACCTTTCATCGTGTTTGTCACTGACAGCACCGAGATTTGCGAGGAAGAAGTCCAAGTGTGAGTGGAGGAAATGAATCTCGAGTGACATGTTGCACTTCATTGTCTTGTATGCTTTGAGAAGTTTGTCTACCATCTGAATGTAGTTTGGGGCTCTGTAATTGCCCAGAAAATTGTCAATGTCTTTGAAGGCTTTCCAGACAATTTTTTCCGGCCCAACTAACAGACCTTCAAACTGCTTGTCAATCATAACATTTGTGATCTGGGGGCCAACAAAAATGCCCTCTTTGATCTTGGCGTCAGTTATTCTTGGCAACATCTGTCTTAAATAACAAACACCTTCACCTTCCTTGTTCAGTGCTTTCATGAAATTCTTAATGAGTCACAGTTTTATGTGAAGAGGAGGCAAAAATATCTTTGCTGGGTCAACAAGCGATTCATTTATCACATTTTTCTGTCCTGGAACTTTTTACGGAGTGGCCAGTTCTGTTGAGAATAGTTCGACTCTTTGGCACGGCTGTCCCATTCACAGGTGAAACAACAGTACTTTGTATAGCCGAGCTGCAGTCCTAGTAACAGAGCAGCGACTTTAAGATCTTCACAGATATTCCAGTAGTACCTGCTATACTGGACGTGCTTCAGCAACAGTTCCATATTCTCATACGTTTCTTTCATATGTGCTGCATAGCCAACAGGTACTGAAGGATAAACGTTGCCATTGTGTAGCAGAACAGCTTTCAGGCTTAACATTGACGAATCAATGAAGAGACGCCACTCTTCGCTGACAACAATCCTTCAATGTCACAACAGAAACAGACTGTCGACTTGTGCAAAAAATTTGGTTATATCATGATGTCAACCTCGAAACATAGAAATTTTTGTATGTGGTGACAGCAAACACCATTCCTGCAGTCTCGAACCCAGCAGCTCGGCTTTTGCTTTTGACAGACCCAAATCTCTGACCAAATCGTTCAATTCAGACTGTGTTATCAGATGTGGATCGTCTGATGAGCATGGTTCAAAATCTGGGTCAATGTCACTGTCAGTACCCTGCATTGCAGTTTCTTCATCTGGTTCATCTAAGGTCCAATCCTCTGGTGGTTTCGGAATTGGAAGACTGTCGTCATGTGGCACGGGTCTCATTGCTGAAGGCAGATTAGGATATTCAATTGACTTCTTGTTTTTGGCAGAGAAACCAGACATTAATCAAACAGAAGTAACAGTCCGTCACATGGTCTTTCTGTTCTTGCCATATCATCGGAGTGCCTCTGAGCCAGGCTCTCAGACTGACAGCGCATGTTGTACAGCAAATGTGAGGCACCCATTCCTTGTCTTGATCACCAATTTTGCAGCCGAAATACAGATGATAAGCTTTCTTCACAAGAGCAGTCATCCAACGTCTCTGAGGCACAAGTGTATATTCACCACAGATATAGCAGAATGTATTGCGGCTGTTACAACATTGACGAGACATATCGCCTGACACCAAAACGTCTATAGCATCAAGCTTACTTACTGTTATATTGCTACAGATACTATACTTTACTATACTGATACTATAAATACACACTGACTATCTATATTAACCAAATGAGCAGAATCGGTGTATGCAAGCCACCTTTATAGCATGCTGAGACAGCGTCAAGCTCGTTCAGACCTGCCCAGGATGTCAGCTTCCACAGAACAGCTTCCAACCTGGCCTGATTCCATGCCTGGACATGCCCAGGCTGCACAAACCGTTGTTGATAAGTCACTTACGGGAGCGAAAATGTTTGGATACAAATATAAGAAAAAATCATGACAAAACTGAAGATTTCTCTGAAACGGTACATGGTGGGTAAATTGTGATATTCATGATCAGCACCCAAAAATTTATAAGAAACGCCCAACAGTGTTCAAGAAGCAAAAACTTTGTTGTGCAGTGTTATAGACATTTACTTTTTCAAATTCTCACTTGTTCTCGCAACAATCTTTTTATATTGTAATAAAGATAGACTGTAATAAAGATGGAAAGGTGTCTCATGTTTAAGAAAACAAAGAAATCAAGAGAAAGAGTATGTGTCATCTTTAAAACACAAATTTAATCAATTGATTAGAATTTTTTGCTCAAGAAGATGTTAATAAACATAAGGCAAAGACCAAGCAATTATTGGAAAAGAAAGTGAAAAAGTGCAAATGTCAAGATGACGTTCTGCAGTGTAGATTTACATGTGTAGGTACCAGGAAGGAAAAACAGGCATCATGGCTGGGAGAATGGAAAGATTCATGCCCAGCCAGGAGTCCATAATGGAAGGAGCAGGCAAATAATACTGAAGGGAACCAGGTAGCACTTGCTCCTACAGGGCAAAAGGGTGTCAGAAAAACATCCCCCTGCTGTAACAAAGGCCACACAAATGGGTAAGAGCCACACTTTAACTTATAGAGGGACTGAAACTGACCAAAGGCCCCAGTTGTACCCAGTAGGGGCCACTACTGAGCCCCAAACCCCACATCCAATAACACCCAACACATTCATGAGATTTTTTAATCCAGCAATTAGCAAAATAATGAAATACAGCCCAAAAAACCATACAAACGATAATGTTTTCTTCTCTCCTTCTGCCTTCAGTTGAGTGTTGCCTACTGCTTCAGTTAGACTGAGTCAGAGTCAGGAAACTCTCTTTAAAAGTCAACCTGGGAACTGCTTCTGGTTTTCTGTGTCCTTCTGGGTCATACACAAACAAGGGCAGTTCTCCCCCTGCAGTACTCTCTGGCGTTTCCCAAAAACCCCGACAGGGTTACATCTCTGGACTCCAACTCCCATGCCACCTTGAGGGTGTCCTAAAGGGGTCCAGCCAAGAGGAACACTGCCACCTGTTGTGTGGGGGAATGAGCTGCTCCTGGTGGGCTCATTTGTCTGCTCCTTCCATTATGGCTTCCTGGATGGGTATGAGACCTTCCTTTAACCCAACCAGGTGGCCTGTCCTTCCTTCCTGGTACCTACAAATGACTTCTTATTCAGACTGGGCCGTTATCCACTTTGTGTTTTGTTCTCAGAACCCTTCATTCAAGATAGCTTAAAATCTTTTATACTCAGTGAGTTTAGCAGAAAATACAAAAATTAATGGGAAAATTTCTAATCAAGCACAAATGACATACTTAATAGTCAAATGCAAAATGCCTTAAACAGTTGGTGAAAGCCTCATTTGTCCAATTAAGTAAAGTAGTGCACAGTGATAAGTTTGCTAGCCAGCTTGAAAAGAATCCCCCTGTCTGTAATGCGGTTACACGAAGCATTGATGACCTGGCAGAAGACATTAAAGGTCAGGTGATTAAATGAGTCTTGCTTAGCGAAACATTTATGCTCTAGCCAGCTGAATCATTGACAGACGTGGGTCTACTCAGCTAAAAGTACTTGTGAGATACTGTTTCAATAAAGTTTGAACCAATCAGTTGTTAAAAGAAAAAACAATAAATTTGTAACCAGTTATGATCTTTATGTTACGAGGTGGTACTGTGATAAAATTTTTTAAGAACGGCTGATCAAATGCAAGACAGCAGTTACAATTAATGCAATACTTTAATTTTTGATGGTTGTGTCAACAAAGTGAAATATAATGTGTTTTATGATTAATAGATATCGTGTAACAGTTGGCTCAACGTAAACTGAACACTATCAGCTTCAATGCCCGAGACTGAATCAAAATAAAACATGTAACTTTACACATTATCCATCCATCCATCCATTTTCCAACCCGCTGAATCCGAACACAGGGTCACGGGGGTCTGCTGGAGCCAATCCCAGCCAACACAGGGCACAAGGCAGGAACCAATCCCAGGCAGGGTGCCAACCCACCACAGGACACACACAAACACACCCACACACCAAACACACACTAGGGCCAATTTAGAATCGCCAATCCACCTAACCAGCATGTCTTTGGACTGTGGGAGGAAACCAGAGCGCCCGGAGAAAACCCACGCAGACACGGGGAGAACATGCAAACTCCACGCAGGGAGGACCCGGGAAGCGAACCCGGGTCCCCAGGTCTCCCAACTGCGAGGCAGCAGCGCTACCCACTGCGCCACCGTGCCGCCCCTTTTACACATTATTTAAACTTAAAAAGAAGGGTAAAATGTTCAAGCAAACTGGACCTAAGTGACAATACCATAAAAAATAAGTAGGCAACATAAAACTAAAGACCCAAAAAAAGCATTGTGACTTCAAACAATGCAAATCATCTCTGGTAAAGAATGGTAAAGAAATTACACACAGTCAGGAATGTGAAAAGAGCTAAATTAGAAAAATTAGAAACAACGCTAATTTCCAAGCGTGAAAGACAAGAGTCTAGAAATCAACAGAAAAGAACAGTTATCCAGAAATAAAATATCTCAGCCTTGGCCTAATTAGTTTTGATAAGAGACTACCAAGTTATTGGGCTGCATCTCTGAGGTTTTGTCACTTTATCTGTACATGTAAATAATCATACTATTGTAGCTTTGTTTAGAGAGAATGCAAATCTGTTAATGTTGCTGTTCACTGCATATAGCTAGCACCTCCAGTGATTTACTGATAAGAGAAAATGCAGTAAAACAATAATGATGTAGTTGTGAAGAGTTAACCTCCTGAATGTGGAGTTTTAAAAAATTCCAGATAGTGTATTGAAATCATTTGTATTGTGTCTTGTACCACAAAAATCTGAATAACATATGAGTCAAGTTTCTGCTGCCAGGAAAGCTTTGGGTTTGTGAAAATGTTATTATTTTTATGTTTAGTTAGTGTTTTGTGTTGAAAAAAATCTATAATTACCAAATTAATTTTACAGGGCAGCACCATGAATCAGTATTTATTGCTGCAGCTTCACAGCTCTAATCTGTTGGCTCAAAGCCCAGCCCAGGCCTGTGTGCAACTTGCATACTCTTCCCATTTCTGCACAGGTTTTCCTCCCATATAACAAACATGTAGACTAGGTTAGCTGGCAATTAGCCTAGTGTGAGGTACTGGTTTCCTAAACACCTGAGCTTGGTTAAGGTTAAAGTTTTACTTATTCTTTTGTCTGAGGTTTAAAGAATTTAGCACTCCCTAAAATTATGCAAATTACTTGTTCATTAATTTCTGTCTTTGACTAGCATAAAGACTTTTAAATCATCTACATTTGGAGTTATTTATATGAATTGTCTTGTAAAACATGGATTGTTTTTTAATTTGCTGGATTAAAAAAACATGATACTTAAGCAGACTTCTCATTATACACAAAAATTTGCAACAAATATGCTCTATCATAGCTGAACATTCATTTATTCAAGCATTGAACCATTCAGGTCAGGTTGCGGAGGATGCACTGGTACAGCATGTTGCCGCACCCACCACACAACAAAACAGTTTGGAATCCTGGTTGGCAACACTCAGGCAGACATTCAGTCTAGTCCCATCTTCCGGAAATAACCCTCTATTTGCTGCAGCCAGGTGTTACATGGGTGTCCCTTGGCCTGGTCCAACCACTTGGGTCGTCAACAGTGAGGATTCTGCGAGCCGGATCACCCTCGGGGAATCACATCACGTGGCCATAGCACCGTAACTGATGCTCCCTCACAATGCAGATAATGTGCCTCATTCAGGACTCCATGAACAACTGTTCATTTGACATGAAGTCAAACCAGCGGTATCCAAGGAATCTCCGAAGAGACAAAGTACCAAAGAAGTCCTGTCTTCACCTCAGGTCACTGGATAGCTGTTATAATAAGTTTGTTATAATATTAAGTTTAATGTCACTGTCTCTGTGCAAATTGTTTTATGGATTCATTCACACATGCAGACCAAGTATGGCACACAGGGGCTAGGATGCATTTAGAAACCACTAGTCTAGCAGTTTGGAGAATGAGACAACTGCAAGTAGTCATTGTGCTATTCCTGTATTTTTGGAGGTGGGGTTGAGTCCTTTCCTATCCTTGTCTGGAGACCAGAGAGAGAGCCTGCACATGGAGAAACCAGTATATAAGGCTTGGACTGCTGCCAAGACACTTTGAAGCCTGTGGACAGACGAATGGGTGATAGTGTCATTTGTCCCGAAAATCCTTTCAGCGCAGCGACGGTAAATGGCAGACTGTATACATTAAGTTCCCACCTTGGTATTGTCATGCTATGGCTTCCTCCGTCTGTAATGCCATGTAAAATCGTCAGTAAAGAAAGCTAAGGTATATTTTTTTCTCTTATGTGATTATTCACCGCCGTATCACTATGGGAGGGATATCGCCTTTTAATATCATATCTCTATATTTTTCTGTTAATTAAAACGCTGCAATTTCAAAAGAACACATTTCCGGAGAGCTATTGCCTACTAAGGAAACAATAGCATCTATGTCTCGTAACCATTTAGCAAAGCAGGAAGCACTAGGACTCTAAATACATGGACCTTCGGCCTTTTGCAAAGATATCAGGGGTGCCATACACCCTTTTCCAGCAACCTCATGATCCGCCATGCTCTCCCAATCAGTCTAATGAACTCATAGGAAGAGTAATCAGAGACATGAATGTTACTGCTGAGGTAAGTAAACCTCTTGACAAGGTCAAAATTCTCTCCAAAGACAGACACACTGCTGATGGCTATGCCTAAGAGGTCATTAAAGGCCTGGACAGACTCCTCACTCAGTCATTCGAGAGCCCCGATCAGAGCAACCATTAACTCTGCGAACATCACAGCATCATCGGCAAAGTCAAAAGTGAATCTCTCCTCACCAACAGATGCCTCAGAGCCACTGAACTCCACGACCTTGACCACTATACTTCCTTAGAAGGCTGGCGTCCTTCAACATCTGCAACAAGATGCTGCAGATGTTCTATCAGACAGTTGTGGCGAGCGCCCTCTTCTATGCAGTGGTGTGCTGGGGAGGCAGCATTAAGAGGAAAGACGCCTCACGCCTGGACAAACTGGTGAGGAAGGCAGGCTCTATTGTTGGCATGGAACTGGACAGTTTAACATCTGTGGCAGAGTGAAGGGCGCTTAACAGGCTCCTATCAATCATGGGGAATCCACTGCATCCACTAAATAGTATCATCTCCAGACAGAGGAGCAGCTTCAGCGACAGACTGCTGTCACTGTCCTGCTCCAGTGACAGATTGAAGAGATTGTTCCTCCCCCAAACTATGCGACTCTTCAATTCCACCCGGGGGTGTAAACGTTAACATTTAACATTATACAAAGTTATTGTCTGCTTTTCACCTACATTATTATCATTCTTTAATTTAATATTATTTATTGTATCATTATGCTGCTGCTGGAGAATGTGAATTTCCCATTGGGATTAATAAAGTATCTATCTATCTATCTGTCTGTCTGTCTGTCTGTCTGTCTGTCTGTCTGTCTGTCTGTCTGTCTGTCTGTCTGTCTGTCTGTCTGTCTATCTATCTATCTATCTATCTATCTATCTATTTATCTATCTATCACCTAGTACATGCAAGCATTGAACAGAGTAGGAGCAAGAACACACCCCTGACGAACCCCAGAATCGTGTATCGACAATGTGTATCAGAGCAAAAACCAAGCAATGACATTGAAGGAATTGCCCGTAGTGCTTAGGGACAAGATCGTGTTGAGGCACACATCTGGGGAAGGCTACAAAAACATTTCTGAAACATTGAAGGCCCCAAGAACACAGTGGCCTTCATAATTCTTAAATGGAATAAGTTTGGAAAAACTATCACTCTTCCTAGAGCTGGTCATCCATCCAAACAGAGAAAATGGAGGTAAAGGACCTTGGTAAGACAGGTGACCAAGAACCCAATGGCTACTCTGGCTCAGCTCCAGGGAACTTGAGTGGAGATGGGAGAAACTTCCAGAAGGACAACCATCACTGTAACATTCCACTGATTTGGACTTTAATACACAGTGGCCAGACAGAAGCCTCTTTTCAATTTAAGACACATTTAAGCCCGCCAGGAATGTGCAATAATCAATCTCAGACTGTGAAACTATATTCTCTGGTCTGATGAAACCAAGATTAGTGTCATGTCTGGAGGAAACCAGGCACAGTTCATTACTTGTGCAGTAAAATTCCAATAATGAAGCATTTTAGTGGCAGCATCATGCTTCAGGGTTGTTTTTCACTGGCAGGAACTGGAAGATTGGTCAGAGTTAAAGGAAAGGTAAACATAGCAAAGTACAGAGATATCATTAAACAAAAAAAAAAAAACGGCTCCAGAGCATTTTGGACATCTGGCAGGGCCAAAGAATCACCTTTCAACAAGACAATGACCCTATGCATAAAGCAAAGAAATCACAGGAGTGGCTTAGGGACAACTCTGTTAATGACCTTGTATTGTTTAGCCAAGGTCTGGACTTGAACCAAATTGAATACTTTTGGAAAGACCTGAAAATAGCTTTAAACTGTAGGACAAAGTAGGCACTGCCCATTCTGCTAGGCTTTAGTAGCATACCAGGCCTGCTAAGAAAGCAGATTTAACAGGAACGCAGGCACCTAGGTGCACCTTCCCCCACCTGCATTCCAAACTAAGTGACTAAACTCCAACTTATACAAGGATCTGCTTAGACTTCATCTGATAACAAAGGTGTATATCAGATGTTGAAAAATCATTTCTCCAGATGACCCTCTGCAGACTTTTTGAGCCAGAAGGTGCTAAATGGACTTTGGCAAGAATAAAGACCTACAATTCAAGGGATTACAACT